>NW_006774244.1:396921-442011 GCF_000442215.2 Lipotes vexillifer | reverse complement strand
TTTATTGTAGAGGCATTCCTGTGCATTGTAGATGTGTAACAACATCCCTGGCCTCCATTGTGACAACCAAAAATGTCTCCAGACATTGACAAATATCCCCTGGAGGGGAAAAAAAAGTCATCCCAGTTGAAAATCACTGAGCTAGACCAAAGCCATGAATGTTAAATCCATCAAGTAAACTTGGTGGTGAAATGTGCAGCCCAAAGACCCCAATATTTTCAAGGGCACAAGCAGTGTGAGGTTTGGAGAATTTAATAGGCAGCTTGGAAATGCAACTTACATGATAGTGGTGAGGGCAGCAACATAGGTTACGAATTAAAACAAAGCTTCTAAAGGCATCGTCTTCTTCATCATCGCCGTCGTCACCATCATCTCCTTCATCACCATCATAACAAGCTGACGTGTATTATGTGCTACCAGGTACTTTTCACTTCTTATCTCTTTAAATCCACATAATAGCCCCATAATATTCATAAGAGGAATGACTATTAGAGGTAAATCACAGACGAATAAACAGAGGTTTAGAGATACATATGACCTTGTATGCTCGAGGTCATACAGCCATCAAGGAGCAAATGGCAGGCCTGGGATTCAAACACAGATAGTCTGACTTCACAGAGCAAAGTTTTAACCAAGATACTATACTTGGATTTTGTCTGAGATCCCGTCAACTGAATCTGTTGAATTTATCTAATAATAATCCTAGGTGCATCAAAGGAATTCCTGAGATGTAAGCCTAGATAGATAGATAAATAGAAAGATAGATAGGTAGATACATAGGTAGATAGATAGATGATAGATGGATAGATAGATAGATGACAGAAAGATAAAATCAGAAATATGGAACCAGAAAAGTTCTTAGGTATTATTGGGGTCTGTCAGTCCCGTCCTGGAGACCAAGTATACCAGCACTACTTACTAGATACTGATTAGAAGCCCTGATTGACTATCAGGGCTATCATAAGAATTCCTAAAATGTGATTTTATTATATTATAGTTAGAAATATTTATACATCTGAATCATAAATAGCAGAAAAAGAAAATTGGTTATTATTTAACAGTCTGTTCAGAAGACACTATCTTTCAAAACACAGAGAGAAAAGGAATTGGAAAAAAGTCCCCAGGCATTGACAAGTGTGAGACCCTACTCCAGCCTATCTTGTTGCTTCTAATGAAGGTGGGAAATTATGGGAGTCAAGTTGGACAAAACTGTAAAAGAAAAACTCAATTTTTCTAAACTCACAGTCCTAAGGACATTGCCAGAGGAAGATGTGCCGGTACAAATGTATTTCTGTTTTCTAAGTATATGTGGATTGAACTTTCCAAAGAGCTTCTTACTATGGCCGGTGAGTTGGCCAACATTTCTAGATACGGAAACATTCCCAGAGAACCTCATAAAATGTTCATGTGACCAGCAGGGGAATCTAGAGAAGACAAAAGAACAAAACCACCAGCCTCCTTCATCCTGCTCTGACTTGGGCAAGAGTAGGAAGAAAGGCTGGCTTGGCCAGTTCACACAGATCATCCATGTGACACGTGCTCATTTGCAGATGGAAACATAAATCCTGACTGTGGCCATTTGCTTGTTTACTGATCTCCCCTCCCAAGACTATAACCTCCTCTTTGTATCTCTAGTGCCCAGCATCTTTCTTGCATGCAGTAAGCACTCCAAAAATGTTTGTTGAATTAATTCATTTTTTTATAGAATAAGGCATTAGCAAACAATGATTAATATGGACTTAAAAGACCAGGTCTCAAATCCTAGCTCTTACTGGCAAACCTTGTGACCCTCCCATCCCTGATCTAGGTCTCATTGCCTTATCTGTAAAATGAGTAAATTAAAAAAGTAAAAACTCTATGCCATGTTGGTGGAAAGGTAAACATTTCAGACATTTCTAAAAGCAATCTGTCAGCCCTGAGTGAAATTAAATGTGTCCAAGTCCTCCTGGGTATGTATATCCCAGAGAAATTCTGGTTCACAGTCATGCTTTATGGTAATGGCTGGCGCCAGGGGAAATTACAAGTTAAACATAATGAATGTGGTCTATGGAACACAATGCTACAAAGAGAATCGACAAAGTATACATCCCTAGAGCAGCGTGGATAGACTTCAAAGGGGCAGTATTAACATGCAAAATAAGCAAGCAGCCAGAAACACAGAAAACACCTACACCCTCCCTCATAACAAGAAAAAAAAATGCCAATTAAATCTATAGCAAGATACCATTTCTCACCTATTAGATTGCTACAAATATACAGGTATGATTTCACTCTATTGGCAGTACTGTGGATTAACTGGCATCCCATGCATTTCATCATGTAAAGGATGCAATCGCTATGGAGGGGATTTGAAAATATCTCATAAAGGGATAGAGCATTTGTCCGTTGACAAATAAGTCCATTGCTAAGAATCTACACTGAAAACGCACCTCCATAAATACAATATATACCCAGGGTTATTCATTGTGGCATTGTCTGTAACAATAAAAGATGGAAGCAACCTAAATTTCCAACAATAGAAAACTGGTTGAAGAACTATTGTACATTGTCACAACGGGTTTCTATGCAACTTTAAAAAGAACAAAGAATTGAGACTTCCCTGGCTGTCCAGTGGTTAAGACTCTGTGCTTCCACTGCCAGAGGAGGGGGGGATGGGCGGGTCATGAGGTGCAGCCAAAAAAAAAGGAAGAGCTCTATATACTGATTTGGAGTAACTCCAGGGTATATTATTAAGTGAAAGAAAACAAGGTATAGAACACTGTTTATACATGTACTATATTTCACGAAATGCGAAAGAGAAATAAGAATATATATACATGTACATGTATATGTGTTTACTTTTGCCAAAAAAAAAAAAATTGCCAGAAACAAACCAGAAACCAGTAATAATAGTTACTCTTACGAGTATGAGGACCAGAAATAGGATGGAGGGGTACAGATGGAAAGGAGACATCTCTGAGTTCAACTTTTAATTTGGTTTTATCTTTTGAACTATGTGTCTTACATATTCAAAAAATAAACTGAACCAAAAAGAGGGGGAAAAAAGACATACTCCAAAATTGAAAACAAACTTTTGAGCACAATATCCTAACTATTCATCCTTAGTGGGATCTATTCTAAGAACCAACACAATAAAAAAATTTTGCAGAGAAATCTTAAACTTCACTCAGTAGCTTTATTATTAATAACAATATTTGTGTGTTTTTTTAAAAAAACAAGTATTGTGTGAGAAAATAAGGAAAGAATAAGATTTATAGCATAATACTATTTGTGAAAATTAAAAACACATACACCAGCAGTATCTCTCAAGGACACACCCATATGTAAGGATATATCACATTAGAATGAGTACCTATTGAAGGGAGAGAGAATGGACATGGGTGTTAGGACAAAGGAAGGAAAAAATAAAAGAAGAGAGAGGTTTTGCAGGGACTAATTATGACAATGTGCTATGAGCTGAGAGGTGTGACTTCCAAAATTCTCAGACCACGAGGGGAAATGCAGTACAGATACTACCTAAATAAAACGAATGGGTTGACTTTAGTAGTTGCTGAGGTTTCTCCTAGCTCTGATCTAAATTTCAAACAAAGAGAAATTGACAAGACCATGAGCTACGTGTTGCCATCCTTTTATTTCCAGAAGCCAGAACAATGTCTATCTTATAATAGATGCTCATTAAATGTTTACTGACTAGATGCATATCAGTTACGAATTGCATTTGACTGTTACTAACACAGATGGAACTTCATGAGAAAGAAGTTTACTTCCCTCACACATAAAAGATGTCTCGAGGTAAACAGTCGAGGGCAAATATGGTGCACCCATAGTCACTGGGAACACGGGCATCTGTCTTTCTGCTCCACTGACCTCACTCTATGGCTTAGGCCTCAAGGTCACATCATGGTCCAATATGAATGCCACAGTGCTTGTCATTTCATCTGCATGACAGGCCAAATGAAGGGGGAAATGTGAAAGATCAAAGGGAAGGAAAAACAGTTCATCCCCTCCCTTTTAAGGAAACTTTCCAGAAGCACCAAACAACGCTTGTGATTACATTTCATTTGATACAACTTAGTCACTTGGTCACACCTAGATATAAGGGCTCAGTAAGGGAAGCCAGGAAACGTCATCTTTTATTCTAGATGGTGTGCCCAGCTGGAAATTACTGTTTGTTACCGAGGAGAGAAAGTTAACAGGAGTTTGGGTAGGCAGCTAGTGGTGTCTGCCATAGGAGAAGGAAAATAGGGGGTTTGAGCACAAACTACCTGCTAGGTATTTTAACAGACTTTGCATGTCTATTACATGGCCATAGCGCATGAAATATGCTCATACTAAAAATTTATTTCTGGTGTATCTGAAATTCAAATTTAATTGTGCATTTTATATTTTTGTTAGTGAAATCTGGGAATCCTACACCCTCAGGTGGTAAAGGCTAGCAATTAGCTTGGAGACTATATGGTTTAGCAGCAAAGCAAGCCGACTCCAGAGTCTGAGTACGAGGGTTCAATCCCCACGGGTGATGGGACCTTGAATAATTTCTTAGTGTTTCTAGTCTCTTCCTATGCTTCAGGTTCTTTGATTGCAAAATGAGGATAATAATAGGCTCTCTTAGGGTATAGTTGTTAGGATTGGATGAGCTATGTGAACAAAGTACCTAGGACAGGGTGTGTCTAAATAGATATGGGAAGTGGGTTTTGGATAAAGAACCCAGTCCATTATCTTGTCCCTCCTGGCTGTCACCCCAACAGGCTATGGTCCAGCGAGCCTCTGTTACCATTGACCCTCTATATTTCACAGTCATTACTATCGCGAATTATAATGATTAATCATAATAGCAGTAACTTTAATCATTCATGCACTGTGCTTTACAAGGTATGAAAACAATCTCCCTCATATTAGCTCATGCGCTCAGCCTCCATTTTCTCATCTGTAAAATAGCAGCTGATGTAACTAGAAACTGAGATCACGTGTGTTGAGTGCTTGGCACATGGTAGGTATTCAACAGTCCTTGTGCTTTATTCCTGTGCTCTACCGCATAGCCCTAGGTGTGCACCAGATATCGTGTTTATATATTGAATCTTTATTTCATATATATTTGGATATTGAATGTATATTAATATCTGTATTGAATATATAGGTTTATATTGAATATTTATCATAAATAAATGCCTAAATGAACCAATCCTTGTCAGTGCCACTAGTCATCCTCAAAGATAACTTTTATAGGGGGAATCATCGGAGGCACTTTTGAATTGGGGTTCCCTCTCTCGGGTGTCTGAGCTTAGCTGTTTCCATTTAGCCTGACCCTCACACCAGTATAGTAACTCAGACCTTTTTTTAATCACTGTCCTGTGCCTGGTCGTGCTCCCAAAACCCCGAGTCCGGAAATAGGCTCCAAATGAGAGGAGGTTTCTGTTGTTGTTCTTTCTGGTGTTGGCCTGGCTCAGAGCTAAGAGAATGTGGGGCAGGAGAAGAAAGGATATGGTAAGGATGCTAGGTGGTGCCTGGGGTGCTGAACGCACCAGGTGGGTCCCGTGACCCATGGAATGCTGTGACTGCTGGCTACTCCTGGGTGAATGGGATTCTCAGGATTCCTTCCCATTTCCTGGCAATGCCAGGTGGAGAAAGACAGCGAAGGGGACAGGAGAGCTGGTATCTGGTGTGGGTGGGCAAGACAGACAGAAGGGTGAGGCTTCCCCATGGGGTTCTCACCAGAAGGGCCTCAGACATCCCTTGTCTATATTTGAGGTTGAGAGAGGGCAGGCCGTGTCACACAATCAACAACAACCAAAGAGGACTGACTCAGAACAGATGTTAGAAGGCATATTTCACCAAATAGGGAAAATAAAGTTCTGCCATGCCCAGGCCTCACAAGCCAATGGGTCAGAACTGTATCTGGCCAGATACATTTCTGCCCACATTCAATCTATCTACCCAGAGTCCTCTGGACCAAGGGCCAAATGGTATGCACCTGCCTCTTCTTTCCTCGGAAGGGATCAGAACCTTGACTTTCACCCACCTGAAGTCACAACAGGGAGAACCCAAGTGATGGGCTCAAGACTTTGGTGGCCTGGCTTCAAGTTTTAGCTCTGCCCAGTGCAAGCTCAGGACTCAAGAAAGCAGGTTCACCTCCCCAGGGCCTCAGCTCCCTCACCTATTAAATAGGGATAATATTAACCCCCTGCTGGGTTATTATGTGGATGAAATGAGTCGATGTAGGATAATTTGTCATTAATTGTGAGTTATTTTGTGGCTTCCCAGCATCTGAAACTTCTAGGCCTATGACCCAGGCCAGAACAATCAGACACACCTGCCCAGGATCTCAAAACTCAAAATAAAGATCCTCGGAAGCAGGGAAGGGGGAGAATTCATTTTAGCAGCTCTGATCAGGGCCATTGCATTTTCTAGAGCAGCAGTGCCCAGTGGCCGGAGGTCAGACCTGGCTGTGGTGGCAAAGCCAGTATTAGGGCAGTGTCCAGCCATGGCCGCTACACTCTTCTCAGCAGACAGGCTCTGTGGCCCAATTTTGGCTGAATTCTGGTCACCTTGCTTCCTTTATATCCCCAAGCTTTCCATTTTCCAAGACTTGTTTCCCAGACTTCCTGGAGATTCTGGGAGCTGCCCCATATTCTTTCATAAATTCCTTTTCTGCTCAAATCAGCTGGAGTTTCTTTCCGTTGCTTGCAACTCAGAGCCCTGTCCCTGGCACAGCAGTGGGAAGGACTTGCCACAGTGCCTGGTCAGCAGCAGGCGTTCAGCACATGCGCATCTCCCTCGGAATTAGTCTTCTGGTCATGTTAGTTTGCTAGGGCTGCCAGAACAAAGTACACCAAATTTAGGGGCTTAAAGCAACAGCCAGTTTTTCCCTCAGGGGCTCAGGAGACTGCAATCAAGGTGTTGACGGAGCTGCATTCCTTTCTGGAAGCTCTGGGGAAGAACCCACTTGCAAGCTCGAGAGGTTGACAGTTCAATTCCTTGCTTCTGTAGGACTGAGGTACCCGTTTCCCTGACCTGTGGTCTCTATCTACAAGCCAGCAACGGGTATTGAATTCTTTTCGTACTCCCAATCTCTTTGACTTTCCCTTCTGCTTTCTCCTGCTGTGAAGGGTTCATGTGACTATTCTGGGCCCACCTGGGCCCATCTTCCTACCTTAACGTCAACCGATTCTAACCGAAATCACATCTATGAAGTCCCTCTGCCATTAGGGCTGGAATCTTACGGGGGCTGTAATTCTGCCCATCACCCCCTCGCCCCCAGCCCACTCTGCCATGCCTCAAATTTCTCCACTTGCTAACGAAACAGCAGTAAAACATTGACCAGCTTAAATGGGGTTTGCATCCTTAAATGGGTTGATTGATTAGTCAAACCTCTAGTTATTTTACAGAGACAGCACTGCACATGTGCAAGACGGGAGGCCGGGTCTCCAGGTTGACCCGGGAATCTTCAGTCTACAGAGCTCAAAGAATAGAAATGCTGCCACCAGAGCCCTTCACGAAGCGAGAAGTGCTTCAATAAGGAAATTCTGGCCGCCAGCAGCCCGAATAGCTAATATGGACAGATTGGAGACTAGCCAATCAGCCTCCAAATTTGAAATTCCCCTGACTGTTTAAATTTCACCCTGGACGCTGGATCGGGGAGATAGGTTTGCGAACTTTGCCTTCTGTCTCCTTACCGGTGGACCTTGCAATACAGCTCTTTCTTTTCTCAAAAGCCAGCACCATAATATTGGCTTCTTTGCGCATCAGGCAGCGAGCCCCTCCTCAGTAACACTAAGACTGTTGATCTCTCCTAGAAAATGTTTTCAAGCGAGGTCTGATCTGCATTTTAGAAAGACGACTCAGTGGCAGTGTGCACGAGGGAGTGGGGAAGAAAGAAAGCAGTCGGGGAAATCAACTGGTGTGGGAGAGAGTGAGGGTGAAAACCGGGGGCCTGGCAGTGGAAGCAGACGGCATGGAGAGTGATGGAGAAACCACCTGGTAGATGGAGGTCGGAAGGCGGGTGGGAAGGAGAAGCCAGGCAGAAAGAAGGCTGGTTCTTCCTAGTTTCCATCCTTCTTATCTGGTGCCATTAAGCAAAATGGGAAACCAGGGAGGAAGAAAAGCGGGTTTGATGGGTGGGAAAAAATGGTTTTAATTTCAACGCATTGCATTGGAAAGGCCTAAAGAATATCACAGTGGGGCTTCCCTGGTGGCGCAGTGGTTGAGAGTCCGCCGGCCGTTGCAGGGGACGCGGGTTCGTGCCCCGGTCCGGGAGGATCCCACACGCCGCGGAGCGGCTGGGCCCGTGAGCCATGGCCGCTGAGGCTGCGCGTCCGGAGCCTGTGCTCCGCGATGGGAGAGGCCACAACAGTGAGAGGCCCGCGTACAGCAAAAAAAAAAAAAAAAGAATATCACAGTGAACATGCATCCCCAGGTCCCGGGAGGAAGCAGAGGGACCTTGAGAAAACAAAAGTTAAAGCCAAAAGCAGTGAACACAAGGACAAGGGAGGGCGGAGGAACTCAGAGAGAGGTGGAAAGTGCAGTCACAGGAGGGAGGATAAGAAGCGTCTCAAACATACTGACAGCGCCGCTAAGGAGTCAGATCCTGCTGGCTGTGCCCAGTCCGAGCTGTGATTTTTAAGTCTCCATCTGCTGCGGAATCATACACGTTGCCTTCCTGCCCCATGAAACGGTGGAAAGATCATGGGCTCAGGAATCCAACAGACTTAGGTTAGTACCTTAACCAGCTGTGTGGGCTCAAGCAAGTTACTTAACCTCTCTGAGGCTCAGATTCTTCACACATAGAATGAAATCAGTAATACCTGTCTCAATAGGCCTGTTGCAAGTAAATTGCCTATTACAGTGCAAGGTAGAAATCCAATTGATGTCAATCCCCATCCTCCAGCCTAGCACACAAGCCTGTGGATCTCTTTTCAGAGGCAGTAAGGTACAGCCAAAGGCCCCCAGCGCCAGAATGACAGTGGTGAGCACAAGCTTTACAGTGAGAGGGACTGAATTGCCACCTGTCTTTGCCACTTCTGACTAATATAACCTTGGGCTCATTATCTAACCTCTCTGAGCTTTGGTTTCCTGGTCTAGGAAATAGAGGCAGTAATAGCATGTGCCTCTGCTGAGGATCTGTCATGTGCCCGTCCAGATGTACTCTCCACGTTTTGCCATGTGCTGTGAGCCCTTGGAAGGTGACAGTTACATCGGCAGATATCCCTGCCCGCTGGCTCCGGTTGAAGCTCAGCTGAGGGGGCGAGCTGGCAGATGAGAGGAAGGCAGAAGAGGGGCGTGGCCATTTCCAAGTTCCCTCCCTGCAGGGTCAGTGTGGAACAGAGTATGGTGCCCAGGTTGCCAGTCCCAGGGAAGGGTTCTAAACACTTCTGCCCACTGCATCTTGGTGCCAGAGTCGCCAAGAAGAGCACAACGCGGTCAAGTACTGGTTGGAGCAAAGCTTTACTGACACAGAAAAGAGACAGGACAAGATCAGCTTCCAATAGTGGGTGTGGGTCCCTCCTGGCTGGCAGGTCTCTCCCAGTGGCTGATGCAGGGCAGTTGGCCTACGTGCACTCCTCTGTGCCACCGTGGAAGGAAGGACAGCTACAACAGTGGGGCTGGCTGGGTGTCATGTGACACACATGCTGTTAGACAAAAGAACACTCATCGTGCCTGAAGCAGGGAAAGCTAATCCCACCCAAAGTGGTAGGCCCAGCGCAGGTGGGGTGGGCCCTTTCTCTCTCAGTAAGGAAGCCGTTCCTAGGCAGCTGAGTGGAGGCTGACAGACTTCCGGCCAGAGACTAACTTTCCCAACAGTCCCCTCAGGCTGCTGCTTCCCTCGATGACAGTTCCTATCCTTCCAGAGACAAGGACCTGCCCCCTTCCTCACATCATCCTCACTATCCCTCGCTACTTTGGAAACTGTCCTTTTGTTAAAATCTCAAGTTATCCTGTTTCATACCAGGACCCTGCCTAAAGCTGATGAGGAATGAATTGATTAATGGATGCCAAGGGCTTAGAAAATTTTCAAGCATAAACACTAAATGGTAGCTCTTATGTTATTTCGTAGGGTTTTCATGAAAATTTAATGAGATAAATTTTGTAAAATGCTCGGAAGCGTGTCTGACACAGAGGAAGACCCCAATTAATGGCAGTACTAGGAGAGTGTTTATTCCTTGTGTTTTGGCAAAGGGAGAGGAACTCCTTTTCTACTTAACAGAGGGAATATTAGGAAGAGAGGCACATCTCATCCTCCTCTTCCCACTCTCTCCTGTGGCACAGAGTGATTGACTGTCTAGCTGGTGAGACCAGAAAAGGGGCACAGGGCAAGGTCACCCAAGGCCTTTTGAGGTCACTCTCTTGCTCAACACCCATCCGCAGGAGTCCCATCTTCTTCCCTTGGTCCCAGGTGAGGTACCCGACGTGGAGGAGGCTTCTCTGCCTCTGACAGCTAGACAAGTTCACCTGAAGATAAGGAACCAAAAAAGCCCCATATGGCCTAAGGGCCAAGCTGTAGTCTCTAATTTTGCCTGATCATCAATAAAGCTAACACCTGGGTCGGTTTCTCAATGGCGTTAGAACCTGGAGCAGAAAAAGTGAAAATCGTTATCCTATCCTAATCTAGAAGTTGATTTGGTATCGTCATCATCATCACCATTATTATTATTATTATTCTACCAAAAGATAACTTGCAAACAAAAGAGAAGCAGCATTCATTGCTTGGCTTTTTGAGGAAATATGCCATATGAGCCTGTTCTGCAAAGTCTGTCCAACCTGGGTCTTCCCATACAGCACACACCACAGTTCTTGTAGTTGGGGCTGAAGATGCTGTCTGTTCAAACTTAACCTTCCTTAATATGGTCAACACCGTGGATATTTGTTATCCTGGCTGCCGAACATCTCTGAACGCTCATCCTTTGTCCAAAGAAGTCCCCATCTTATGAGGCTTAGTGCAAGGTAGAGGTTACTGTAGAAACCAGATAGTCACTTCCCTTGCCCCTAGGGTACAGGCATGTGACCCAATCCCCACCAATTAGACAAACCCATGCCCAGCTTTGACCCACAGGCAGGCCCCACGTGTAGTCTATTCTAGGAAGGGCAGTGACAGGTACCTCCAATTTTCAGTGGCATCTGTGACAAATATTGTATCATTAGTGGCCTGTCCCCAGCATCACCCTGTCAGGCGTTGGCAGGGCAAGGGACAATGTCTGTGACCACTGGGGCTGGCGGGGGAGTCTCCAGCTAACGAAGTCTACAACAGAACTGTTTCTGCACTTGCAGTCTCAATGTCTGACCCTCTTGAAGGTTCTGTGTTTACTAAATAGCCTTAAATAATTTCCATTTCTTCATAAAAGAACCAGAACTTGTTTCTAATGTTTGAAGCTAAGAACTCTGACTGACATAGCCATTGAAATGACAGCCCCTTGGACCATGAACAACATGAGAGCAGGGGCCAAGTTTGTCTTGATTACCATTGTACCGCTAAGAGTGCCCTCTGGCTTTATCTCCCAGGTTATGCTCAGAAACTCTATCAGTCAAGAATTCTTTGGTTGCAAGTGACAGCAATCCAAATCAAACTAATTAAGCATCCCCCGAAAAGGGGCTAACTCTCATAACTGTAGTCTTGGGTTAGTGTTTGCTTTAGGAACAGCTGAACCCAGAAGCTCAAACAATGCTACAGTGCACATTTCATGTACTTTCTTAGTTCTTTTTTTTTTTTTTTTTTTTTTTTTTTTTTGTCTCACTTGGCTTCATTCTCAGGCCATCTTTCTCATCACTTGGTTATAAAACTGCCACCATTAGTATCTCTAGGTTTACATCATTCTCATGATAATTCCAGAAAGAAAAGAAAAAGAACACAAACCTCTCTCGCCCAACATTCACACCTGATCACCCAAATGGCACTGACTGGCCTTGTTTGTGTTTTGGAGTAAATCCAGGACCACTCACTGGGCTCAGCAGAACAGGAATTCCAACTAGATAGAATGGGTAAAGAGCTTACCCCTGCAGTGTAGAAGGCAATGACAGCTGGGTGATGCCCCACTGGAGTCACATTGCTTTGGGCGGGGCTATTCCCCAGAGTGATGCAGAAGTGACAAAAGGGGCAGATTTCCACCTCGGAACCATAAGTAGCACAGGTTTGTAGTCAAAAAAGGCTACTAGAATGGAAAGGAAACATCTTCCCCTAAGATTAATACAGTTCTCTATCTCTCCTGCCTCACTGGCCCACATACACACACAGAAGGAGGAGGATTCAAACAGTTCTGGGGGCCCTGGAAAACGGCAGAGAAGCAATCCCAGTATTACTTAGGGGACAAAGCTGACGTCTCTTGTTACACCAGGAGGGAAAGGAAAAACCACGAACTGAAGCATAAACTTCCTAACTGTCAGGACCATGACTGGCAGGCAGTGAATATCTCATCATTCTCAAATAGACCATAAGCTTCAGGAAGCCTTCAGTAAATATCCTATTATCTTGACAGGAATAAAGTTGAGAAGGCGTGGGCTATGTTTGAGGCAGTAGAGGCTGAAAGAGAAAAGAAAAAAACCCTGTTTCTGATGTCCCTTTGTATCTCACTCATATCCAGATACTGAAATTGAACCACCGCAATGAGCCAAGTATCATATTCCCCAAATATCTGCCAGACATTCTTGCCATTTCAGCCTCATTGAATTGCTGTGTGGTGCAGCCTTAGAAACATAAATCATGGAGAAGCAGGAAATATGTTTATTTCATTAACCCATCTAGGCCTTCATTTAAGGCCTGATTAAGCCTCTCTTAGAAAGAGCTCTGCAACCTCACCCTGCAACTATTGGGTCGGCCAAAAAGTCCGTTTGGGTTTTTCTGTAAGATGTTACAGAAAAACCCAAACGGACTTTTTGGCCGACCCAATACATTGCATTTTGTTTTCCAGCAGCAGCAAACCTGGTGATAGACTATCCTTTAATTCCTGCCTTTCCTCAAAAGTCCTCTCTTTCCAATTTAGTTGCCCAAATGGAGTGCAGAGCTTTAAGATGAGAACATCTTTGTATGGTTCTGTTTGTCATTTCTTGGTCTCCTGGGCAGTCGTTGGCCAGACTTGCTTCTCACTTCCATTCCAATCAACCAGTCACAAAGGGGAAGAAATTATTCCCAAGATCGGCAACAAACATCTGGATGGCACGCAAGAGCCCAGATGACCTTTGGCACAGAACTTGGTGCTCCGTGGAGGGGTTGCACATACAAAATGCTCAACTGATTGCACGAGTAATGAAGACAGATCATCCGGTCATAGCAAGCAACTTTGCATGCTTAGATGACAGAGCAGATTTTAGGATCAGAGGCCCTGGAGTTAGATGGTCTGAGCTCAGATTCAGGCCATGCACTTACCAGCTGGATGACTTGAGCCCATGACTGCCCTTCCCTAACTTCCATTTCCTCAGCAGTATTAATGTTTACCTCCAGGGACTATTGAGAGGCAGCCTTAAGGAAAAACTGTGTATAGGGGGAAACTATAACCTACGAAACATTACTCACTTTGTTATTATTATGAAACCCAGACCAAGGAAGGCAAGAGACACATACTTAAGTGGCTCGGCTTGAGGTAAAATTTCAGAGTATATCCTTGCTACCTTTCCTGTGAGAATTCCCTTGCTTTCTCATCCTGTCCCATTTCCCAAGAGGCCTATGTTGTTCTTCATTCTTATTCTCAGCACTTAATACATTTCTCCTAAAACATTCATGGCCGGCTCAGGTTTAGTGGCTTGATGTGTGATTCCTCCCAGGGGTATTGACGTTTAATAGGGAAGGAGACCCTAACTTCTCTCCTAACCACTAGAAGCTTCACCAGAGTCCTGGGAGACATCCTGAAAATGTCACCATCTGGGCCTTTCCCACATGATCATGTTAAAGGTTTGGGAGAGTGAACAAGGAGAGGAAGAAGAAAGCAAAAGAGAACCTGTTGGGAGTTACTTCTTGCTCCCCAACGTGAAGAAAAGCCTAGTGCCTGGGCATGTTCCATAATCTTGAATGGATGAATAAATGATAGAATGAATGAACGAATGAACAAATAAGTGAAGAGCTGCCCCAATAGATTCTTCACTCACAGGGAAAAAATAAGTGAAAGCTCACTTTGGCAGGGCACCTCTGAGCAGTAGCCAACTACAATGGCAAACTCCCTGACTAATGCTTTTTACTGGAATTACCAGTAAGCAGAATAACTGACTTGCCTTTCACTGATTAGACTTTTACCTGCCTTCTTTCTGGAATGTGCTTTTAAAAAGAGGGTGGGGGTGGTGAGGAAGAACACGATTTTCATAACAGTGAATGGCACAGGCTTTGAAGTCTGTCATATCTGAGGCTAGGACCCAGTTCAGCCATGAATTATTTCTGTGATTGGGCAAATGACTAAACTTCAACTTTTACTTCTATCCATGAAGGAGAAACTCCTGTGGGATAGTCCTTGCCCCACTGTTTTAAAAAAAAAACCCTGCAAGACAGAACAAAAATATTAAACAGTTGTTTTCAGACATTAGACAACAAGCAACATAGGACTATGATCGCCAAAGGAAAGGAAAAAATGAGGTAACAATCTAACCTGGAGGCAGTTTCTGGTGAGAATCACAAGGAGGGGGAACCCAAAAAGAGAACGTGACAGCTATCAGGGAGACCAAGAAGGCAGGTCAGCTAGATTTGGGGCACAGAGTACTGGAGAGGAGGGCTCTATGCAAAGAAAGAGCTCCAGAAATCTGCAGAGCGATACCTTGAGTTTTTAAATACTAATCTGCTAATGTGTAGGGAGAAAGTCTATGAGGCTGAGCAAAGAAAAATAACATAATAAAGAACTTGCCGAGGAGCAGCAGGCCAAAGGACTTCTGAGATCACCCAGGGCTGGAAATATTCAAACTCCCACCAGCCAGAATACAGAGATATTGCTGAATTCATATATGTACCCAAGAGAACCTTCAGAGATGAAAATCACAATATATGAAAATTTCACTGGATGGAATTAAAAGCAGATTAAATGCTACTAAAGGAAAAAATCAGTGAACTTGAAGACATACCCCCTCCAAACAAATCCAAAACAAAGCAGAGAAAGGAAAAAAGACTAGAAAAAAATGTCAACAGAGACTCATTGTCAAAAAAAAAAAATGTGAACAGTATCAAGCAGTATAACCTATGTAACTAGAGTCCCAGAAAGAGAAGAATAAATACAAAGAGTATTTGAATACATAATGGCAATTTTAAAATCCAAAATTTGACAAAAACAATGAACGTATAGATGTAAGTAGGTCAATGAACCCGAAGAAGGATAAACACAAAGAAAACCATACCAAGAGAAATCACAATCAAATCGCTAAATAAAAAGTGATAACTAGAAAATATGAAATGCTGCACAGAAAAAAAGACATACCATACATGGAGAACAAAGAGGAAAATTTTCACAGACTTCTCATCAGAAACTATGAAAACCAGGAGACAGTGGAATGATTAAAGAACAAAAGATAAAAACTGTCACCTAAAATGTTACAACCAGAGAATATCTTTCCAAACTGAAGTTGAAATAAAGATTTTTTTTCAGACAAACAAAAGCTGAGAGAAGTTGTCACCAGCTAATCATCACTAGAAGAAATGTTAATGAAAGTTTTTCATAAAGAAGGAAAATGATACCAGAGAGAAACTTGGAACACAGAGGGGTGAAAACACAGCAAACATGAAATTATGGTAAACATAAAAGATATGGTCTGATTTTTAATTTTTAAGATAATTAAAAACAAAAACAGTAATAATATATTGTGGGGTTTAAAACATGTAAAAGTAAAACATGTGAAAACAGTAGCATAAAGAGCAATGGGGGAAATGAAAGTTTTAATGTTACATATCAAGTGGCATAATATTGGAAGGTAGACTGTGATTAAAGATGGATGCAGTAAACCCTAGAGCCATCAATTTACAAAAATAAGAAGAAAATCTGTCTTCATGCAGCTATGTAGTTGCAGAAGGTCTGGGGGATTTCTAGCAGTCCTCAGACCATACCTTGCAAACTGCAAGAAAAAAAATCTCTCCGTATGTTCCACAGTGGAGTTCTGTGGCTTAAGACGCCCCAGCTACCTCTTTGACATCATCTCCAGCCATTCTTCCTACTGCTTCCTCTGCTCCAGACACCCGGGTCTTTGTTGTTTCTTGAGCCCCTCAAGTATACTCCTTACTCAAGGCCTTTGCACTTGCTGCTTTCCTCTGGCTGAAGACTTTTTCAATACAGAGCTGTAGGGCTTACTGCGCAAGTGTCACCTAATCAATAAAGTTTTCCCTGTCGACCACTCTACCAAAACTACTGCCCCTCATCCCACCCCCATTTCCTTGTCCTGCTTTATTTCTTCCATTGACTTATCATCAACTGTCATATTATTTATTTGTATGTTAATTGCCTGCCTCCTCCCACTCACCACTATTCTGGATCCCCAAAAGACCTTACCATGGGATTATGAGTTGTTTCTCTCAAAGGGGAGGCATTTTCCCATGCCTCTTAGTTCATCATCATTATGCCCAAAATGGTGTTTATGAGAAGCCAGCCTGAGCAGCACCCACTACCACGGACCATCTGTACTTCATAGGGGTTAAACCCGCAACCATGGCCTCTTTGGAGCTAACCAGCAGGCCTGGTTCAGAGGTCTGCATCGGGCTTTCTGCTTTGCACACATCCTTTTGTCTAGACTCCAAAGTCTGATGGCTGAAGCTTCTGCAATACCCTAGGCACTGCTGAATCAGATGTCTTTCAGCTTCAGTGATTCACAAGTTCCAATTTGCAGAACTTTCTCAGGATAGCTATTTTGGGGAGCTCTTTTTCTCCAGCTACCTCTGAAATGAACTGTTCCCCACCCTCAGTTTCACCTAACAGCAAGGTGTTCCTCTGGAAGCCCAATCTGGGGCCATGCTTGTATAATGGCCCTGCTCTAGGCCTTGAAGACGTGGCGATGCTCTGTGTTTAGTGTGATCGAAGTTGCTGTTGCAGTGCCTGACCCCAGGCAGGTCCATGCAGCCAAGCCTGACATCCTGTGTTTTCATGCAGCTCCAAGAAGTTGCTTTGTGCTCTCAGCTCTCTAGAAGCAGGGTCCCCTGAGGCACACCAGCACAGGAAAGAATTGTAGAGCTCTCTTGGGGGGTACATGTGAATACACAGCTTTGGACAGAAGGGACCCAGCCACAGAAGACCTACTGTCCCATCTACTGAGTTCTAAGACACAGCAGGTTCTCAGGATGGGGAAGGACTCACTCTTCCAACCCGTTTCACTCTAGAGTAATTAAGAAATCTGAATCAACTCTGTTAACTCCATCTGCTGAGATTGGGTCTTCTAGAACCTGATACCAATGGGGTGCAGGGGGACAGTTGCTCTCCTGTCCATGTGTATTTGGAGAGTGCACAGACTTGGGCCAGTGTCTTCATTCCCGATGTTATCTGCTTAGCTCCTGCAGGAAAATGCCACTTCCATGAACAGGGATGGTGACAGGATGGGGCATATGATCAAGGAGCCTGACTTGAAGAAGGGTCACCCCAGGCGCACAACAGAGCAATTGAAATCTTGGGCTCAGAATCCGGTCAGCCCACCCTGTATTTGAATCCAGCTCCACATTTTACCATTGGATGACCTGGGCAAGTTACTGCATGTTTCCAACACTGTTTCCCCATCTTGGAGATAAGGGAACACAAGGAACATTAAAAGAGGCGATGTATTAAAGGGTAGGCACACTGCCTGCAGCTCAGTCAGCACTTGGTAAATATTAACAGTAAGGATTTCTGTTTATGCTGGGACCACCACCCGCCAACCCACGGTAAACTGACAGAAGCTGTGACAGGCATTGTTATGTGTCCATCTGATTCCATTTTACTTTTCACTTTTTAAGTACTATAGACTTGAAGACTAGGCAGGAAGTTAGGTTGGGGTCAGGTGACTGAGTTCTGGCCAGTGGGATTTGAGCATAAATGATGGACGCCACGTGCAGGCCTGCTCCTTAAAAGGCCCTGACTTGTGCTTTCTCTCACCCCCATTGGCACAGCTGGAAATGAAGGACCTCAAGAAGGCAGGGCCACAGGATGAAAGAACCGCAGGATGAAGGTGCCTGCAGTGGAGACAGCATGACAGGAAGAGCTGCCCAAACCGTATTGCACTTGGTGAGAGTAAGAAATAGTCGTTTACTATATTGTGCCCCTGACATTTCAGGGTTTGTTACTTTCACATAACATAGCCCATCCAGACTAATTCAGAAATGAAAACTAGCTCAGGGAGTGGATGGAGGAAAGTACTGGTGAAGATACAGTGGATATTCCCAGTCGGGTAGAGATGGGCAGTGTAAATTTTCATCAATAGGAAAATAATTGTCATAATTTTCAAACAAAATTGATTGCTAATTTTCTATACAATTCCCTACTGGAACCAGAAAGTTGTAATAGCATGGGGCAGGTTTTATGACATGAAAACCTTAGACCCCACTTTCTGGTCTTTACAGAGCATTACTGCTGCTCCACTTCCACACCCCAAACTTCACAGGAGTCTGTGGATTAAAAACATCCTCTCCATAAATTTCAGTAAATTAGCAGTGAATTTCTGCAGTGAAAACATATTCTCCTTTTAAAATTGCATGTGTCTCATCTGGGGACCACCTGTCAAAGGAAGCAGCCACTTGTAATTAAGGATACACAAAACCATAAATGATCACAGCCAGTTCATGTTAGAATGTGGCCACATATGTTTAGCAAAACACCAGACTTCCTGGACCATGGTTGTCATATACAGATGGACCAGATATTAACGCTGCAAAGCTCTGTCTTGAAGACATCAAGGCCTTTGCATGTACTGTTCCCTCTGCCTGGAACGCTCACTCTTCATATAGCTAATTGTTCATCTTCAGACCCTCTCCCCAGGGGTCACCTTTTCAGGTTTGCCTTCCCTGACTACCCTTTATACAAGAGGTATCCCCTCCCTTAATTCTTGACTCTGCACCCTATCCATTTCCTTTATAGCACTTAGAAAATCTGTAATTTTCAGGGATTTTGTTTACTTGTTTATTATCCATTTATCCCCCTAGACCTATGTAACCATGAAATCCACCATTATCTCTAAAATTCCAAACATATGAGCTAATAAAGCCCCTGTAGTGTTTAAACCAGTTTCAGCTGAATTTGCTGATGTTATACCTGATTTTTACAGCTAAAAATCTTCCTAACAAATCTCTCTCCTTTCTATAGTATATTATTGTCTTTCCTGATCTTTTGTACATAAATTAAAAATCTTGTATGTGTCAAGTCCTATATTAAGTGATTCATTTAATCTTCACAATAACTCTGAAAGTTAGGAATCATTTAATGCTACTTTATAGATGAGGAAATTACTGTCCAAAAGTTGTAACTAACATGGGTTACTTTTTGTCAAGCTTGCATCCCTTCTTTTGGGACAGGTGCCCTCCCCAACTCTGTGATTCTGAGGGAGCTGTCATTCAAGTATACCACAAGCGTAGGCACAGGATCAAGGCTAGCCAATTGGAGCATCTCTCCACCTGGACTCTGTGACTGGGCCAGAGGGAGACAAATGACCCAAAGAAAAGCCAATCACAGTCCTTTCTTGGCACATAAATGCTAGGATAGTAAGAATCTCTCTCTGACTCTAGGATCACACGGCAAGAAGACCTCATAACCCTGTTACTACCAGGAGATCTCTTGCTGCCATGCAGAGAGAGCCTGCCTAAGAATAAAGTCCACATCCAGCGAGAGTGAGTGAAAAAGAGGCCAAGGGCATCACTTGAACTCCTGGATCCAGCTGGGCCTGAGACATACATCTTGGACTTCTCAGTTGCAAGAAGCAGTAAATTCGTCTTATTACTTAACATGGTCTGAGTTGGGTTTATACCACTTGCCACTGAACAGGATGAAGTGAGCACCACGTAGAAGCTCAATAAATATTAATTCTCTTGATTTTCCTCAAAGTGACCACTTCCCATTAACCTCACTGACCTATCAGTTGACAACATGTCAGCTGTGCCAATCCAGCCACACCCCTATTTCCTCTCTACCCCTTACATGTCACATTTGGTCCAGCCTCTAGAACAGGCATATGCTATTCCTCCTATCTGACTGCCAAATTATGTCTTACTAAAGGGGTTCACTTTTATTTTTTTATTTATTTACTTTTTTGTTGACGTACAGTTGATGTACAGTATTGTGTGTCAGATATACAGCAAAGTGATTCAGTTTATTTTTCCAGATTCTTTTCCATTCTAGGTTATTATAAGATATTGAACATAGTTCCCTGTGCTATACAGTAAATCCTTTGTTTATGTACTTTATGTATAGTAGTTTGTACTATTAATCCCATACTCCTAATTTATCCCTCCCCCCCTCTCTTTTCCCCTCTGGGAGCCATAAGTCTGTTTCTATGTCTGTGAGTCTGTTTCTGTTTGTATTATTGTTTAGATTCCACATAAAGTGATATCATGTAGTATTTCTCTATCTGAGTTACTTCACTCAATATGATCGTCTCTAGGTCCATCCATGTTGCTGTAAATGGCAATATTTCATTCTTTTTATGGCTGAGTAGTATTCCATTGTGTGGAATATATACACACACACACACACACACACACACACACACACACACACATATGTCACATCTTCGTGGATTAAAAACATCCTCTCCATAAATTTCAGTAAATTAGCAGTGAATTTCTGCAGTGAAAACATATTCTCCTTTTAAAATTGCATGTGTCTCATCTGGGGACCACCTGTCAAAGGAAGCAGCCACTTGTAATTAAGGATACACAAAACCATAAATGATCACAGCCAGTTCATGTTAGAATGTGGCCACATATGTTTAGCAAAACACCAGACTTCCTGGACCATGGTTGTCATATACAGATGGACCAGATATTAACGCTGCAAAGCTCTGTCTTGAAGACATCAAGGCCTTTGCATGTACTGTTCCCTCTGCCTGGAACGCTCACTCTTCATATAGCTAATTGTTCATCTTCAGACCCTCTCCCCAGGGGTCACCTTTTCAGGTTTGCCTTCCCTGACTACCCTTTATACAAGAGGTATCCCCTCCCTTAATTCTTGACTCTGCACCCTATCCATTTCCTTTATAGCACTTAGAAAATCTGTAATTTTCAGGGATTTTGTTTACTTGTTTATTATCCATTTATCCCCCTAGACCTATGTAACCATGAAATCCACCATTATCTCTAAAATTCCAAACATATGAGCTAATAAAGCCCCTGTAGTGTTTAAACCAGTTTCAGCTGAATTTGCTGATGTTATACCTGATTTTTACAGCTAAAAATCTTCCTAACAAATCTCTCTCCTTTCTATAGTATATTATTGTCTTTCCTGATCTTTTGTACATAAATTAAAAATCTTGTATGTGTCAAGTCCTATATTAAGTGATTCATTTAATCTTCACAATAACTCTGAAAGTTAGGAATCATTTAATGCTACTTTATAGATGAGGAAATTACTGTCCAAAAGTTGTAACTAACATGGGTTACTTTTTGTCAAGCTTGCATCCCTTCTTTTGGGACAGGTGCCCTCCCCAACTCTGTGATTCTGAGGGAGCTGTCATTCAAGTATACCACAAGCGTAGGCACAGGATCAAGGCTAGCCAATTGGAGCATCTCTCCACCTGGACTCTGTGACTGGGCCAGAGGGAGACAAATGACCCAAAGAAAAGCCAATCACAGTCCTTTCTTGGCACATAAATGCTAGGATAGTAAGAATCTCTCTCTGACTCTAGGATCACACGGCAAGAAGACCTCATAACCCTGTTACTACCAGGAGATCTCTTGCTGCCATGCAGAGAGAGCCTGCCTAAGAATAAAGTCCACATCCAGCGAGAGTGAGTGAAAAAGAGGCCAAGGGCATCACTTGAACTCCTGGATCCAGCTGGGCCTGAGACATACATCTTGGACTTCTCAGTTGCAAGAAGCAGTAAAT
The DNA here is from genome assembly GCF_000442215.2 of Lipotes vexillifer. Classification (NCBI taxonomy): domain Eukaryota; kingdom Metazoa; phylum Chordata; class Mammalia; order Artiodactyla; family Lipotidae; genus Lipotes; species Lipotes vexillifer. The sequence continues at coordinate 420,073 of NW_006774244.1, read as the reverse complement.
TCGTCTTATTACTTAACATGGTCTGAGTTGGGTTTATACCACTTGCCACTGAACAGGATGAAGTGAGCACCACGTAGAAGCTCAATAAATATTAATTCTCTTGATTTTCCTCAAAGTGACCACTTCCCATTAACCTCACTGACCTATCAGTTGACAACATGTCAGCTGTGCCAATCCAGCCACACCCCTATTTCCTCTCTACCCCTTACATGTCACATTTGGTCCAGCCTCTAGAACAGGCATATGCTATTCCTCCTATCTGACTGCCAAATTATGTCTTACTAAAGGGGTTCACTTTTATTTTTTTATTTATTTACTTTTTTGTTGACGTACAGTTGATGTACAGTATTGTGTGTCAGATATACAGCAAAGTGATTCAGTTTATTTTTCCAGATTCTTTTCCATTCTAGGTTATTATAAGATATTGAACATAGTTCCCTGTGCTATACAGTAAATCCTTTGTTTATGTACTTTATGTATAGTAGTTTGTACTATTAATCCCATACTCCTAATTTATCCCTCCCCCCCTCTCTTTTCCCCTCTGGGAGCCATAAGTCTGTTTCTATGTCTGTGAGTCTGTTTCTGTTTGTATTATTGTTTAGATTCCACATAAAGTGATATCATGTAGTATTTCTCTATCTGAGTTACTTCACTCAATATGATCGTCTCTAGGTCCATCCATGTTGCTGTAAATGGCAATATTTCATTCTTTTTATGGCTGAGTAGTATTCCATTGTGTGGAATATATACACACACACACACACACACACACACACACACACACACACATATGTCACATCTTCTTATCCATTCATCTGTTGATGGACACTTAGGTTGCTTCCATGTCTTGGCTATTGTAAATAGTGCTGCCATGAACATTGGGGTGCATGTATCTTTTCAAATTAGAGTTTTCACCTTTTCCAGATTTATGCCCAGAAGTGAGATTGCTAGATCATATGGTATCTCTATTTTTAATTTTTTAAGGAACCTCCATACTGTTCTCCATAGTGGCTGTACCAATTTACATCCCCACCAACAGTGTACTAGGGTTCCCTTTTCTCCACACCCTCTCCAGCATTTAGCCAAAGGGGTTCACTTATAGGTGAACTTCCCCTTAGTCTCTTACCCTGCACGAATGACAGGCCCATTTGCTAATAGCAGTAGAGACCAAAGCAAGAATTAAGAGTCTCCAGACCAGGCAGATTGTCTCAAACGTCCTATTTTAAAAGTCAGTGAATACTGCCCTGTAAAGAAAGGACTATAGTTTCCCATTCATAATTAGTTTTACTCTCAGGCTAACTTCACAGAAATTCTCTCCTTCCTTCTTCAAAGCCCTGTTAGAGTTTGGCAAAGGTAGCAATTAATATACCCACGAGTCAGATGAGAAAACTGAGGCCCGAAGAGGTGAAGAAATTTGACTCAGTAGCAATCATCATGTCCAAACTGGAAAGTTGCACTTTGTTGGAAAGTCAGACTTCTCTTGCTTGGATCCCTAACACTGATATTCAGTGCACAGCATGACTCTCTAATATTAGAGACTAGGGGTAGGATTGGATGTCATTTGATATCGTGACTGGGATCCAGGAACTCCTCAATCTGACCCTGTTATTCATCCCTCTTTCCAAGAGCTTCCTGAGGGTCTGTTAGCACAAAAAACAATGGCAAATGGGACTAAGGACGGCATTGTATTTTAGGCAGAGCAGTGGCCTTCCCCATTAGGAAATATGGCACAATGATTTGGACTCAGAGCAACCATATGATCGCTTTGTCTGCCCTTGGGATAGAGGGAGGCCGAGGCAGAGGGCAGGCAGAGGAAACTGACATGTGGGGAGCAAGTGTGGCTAAGGGTTAACCTTTGATGCCATCTCTAGTCCAGACTGTGGGAAAAGGGTCAACTTTTTGGAAACCAGAACTGAGAACATGTAAATTTGGAAGCTATGGGGTAAGCCAAGGTGGGTCATAAAACCAGGGAGGAGAAAGTGAGGCTACAGAAGGAGAATGAAACTGGCATGCAAGGAGGAGCAGAAAAGAGGGCCTGGGTCCTACTTTTCCAGTTTCTGGTTGCAACTGCACGGCCAGCTACATTTCGTCTTCTGGGAACTTCGAAGAAATTCCCCCTTTGTGCTTAAGCTAACAGGTGGGTTTCTGTTACTTATACCCATTCCGTCATTCTCTTAACTAAGAGAAAAACAACCAAATAAAGAAGCAACGAACCAGTTCAGTTCAGTTCATGGCAATTTATTTAATTTAAAAATAAAAACAGAAACAAAAACGAAAAACAAATCAGTTTCCAATGAAAATACAAACACTTTGGGTGGTTATCCAGCTTTTTTTTCCCCCCTGTAGGCTGTCCTGGGCTCAAACCAATCAAATGAATGAAAACCAATTTTGACTGGAGACATAAAGCATGTTGCACCGTTTAAATTACACCAATATATTATTATAATACCTTTGAAATGCCTTTCAGACCAATAAATAAAAAAAGACAAATTCAAATAAAAAAGTCAACTTTTTATTACCAAAAAAAAAAATAGAAATTAAATAAAAGTCACAACACGGATTAAAAAAAATGTGCAGTCAAGTTTCTCTCTCTCTTTTTTTTTCTTCTTCTAGGAATGATACCATGCCAGTAAATCCCTACAGAACATTTCCAGTTTGGCAATAAGCAGTCAGTCAGTCATTCACATTTGTACTCAAGACAGCAGGCGTGGCCAACACTCACCAGAGTCTCACCCTGAAAGATGCACCTTGTCATCTGCAGAAGCAGCACCTTATAACAGGGATGGAAATTCAGAGAGTACTTGGCATTTTCATTTTGCCTGGGGTCTTGAAGCACTTCCTGAAAACTGATCATGCCTTGAAATTTACCTGTAAAAAGAAGTATAATTCTACTCCTTTGGCAGATGTGTAAACTAAGACACTGAAAGGCCCACAGAGGCAAGGAAAGGACCAGGAGAGCTGACCTTGAATCTCCTGCTTGGTCCACCAGGTCATCAAAGTGTCTCTCACTTGTAATTCCATGGAAATGAATCAAGCATAATTTCCTTGGCTGGGACTGGCTGGAAGGGATGATAGGACTTAATCAGGAAGCAAGGGAGCTGCTTTGAGGGCTTGTCCCTCTATTCCAAGTTTTTCCTTAAAAGGACAGAGTCAACATCATGTCCAGAATCAGAGGATGTTAGCAGGATGTCAGAACTAGGCAAGCCTGAGAGACCAGCTAATCTACCCCTCCAGCCCTCACCGAAGGGAAAACTCAGCCCCGGAAATACTGCAGGTGCCTAAGGCCACCAGCACACCAGGATTAAACTCAGGGTCTCTTCTCTTCCTCTGAGTGGAGGACTCTCTTTACCACAATCCACTGTCTGGTTCTATTGACAAAAGAGAACATACATGTGTTTTGGGGGTGGGGGTAGAATGACTTTCCTTAATAGTGTCATTTTTACTTGAAGATTGTAAGGATGGAAACTACCAAACAGACACCATCACTTGAGCGAGAGGAAAATACACCAACCAGTAGGTAGGTGTTATACCTAAGTCATACTGACAGCTACCAACCAGGCTGGCTGCCATGCATGAGGGGCCAGCAGTGTGGCAGTCCAGGCTGTCCAGAAAAGGTTGAGTAAAATGAGACAAGGAGGGAGCTTTAGAGATTGCAGAATGCCCTCCGTGCACTCACACGCCCCATGCACAGTCTGCTAGCTACAGAATTGTTCTCCCTTTGAACCTATCTTGGAGTTCAGGAAGGAGGTGGAATTGAATGAAGGGAAACCCGGAAAGCTTCCCATATTACACTACTCAGCTCAACCCGAAGGGACGCACAAGCCAAAACCCCAGAGCTGGTGACAAGGGGAGAAATGGAGGCATCTCCTTAGGGAAAAGGGCAGTTTCATTCTGATCAATGTTCTTAGTACCTGAAGGTGAATTCCTTCTCATCTCCCCATGAACTATTATCTGTTGGTTTTCCCCAAAATACCCCCAAGACTAGTTCTCCTTAAATGTCTAGATGGCTTTCAGAAGTCAGCCATCCTGAAACAAGAGTTTCAATTAGCTGGGGCCAGTAGAACCTGAAGTTGTCCCAAACTCCCAAATAAGACCATTAGTTCCAAACTCGGTATCTGAAGATGCCCCACTGTGGGCGTGACATCTGATCACCTGTAATCCGGGTGTCTAGAAGTTACACTATGTTAGCTATGTTACTTTTCAAGCTAAGAGTCCTGTCACACCTCTTTTCTGCCTCCTCCAGAACCATCTGGAGGACTTCCAGGGAAGTGTTCCCTCTCCTGTCTGCTTCCTCCCAACCCACTCTGCTCTTTAAGCACCTTAGTCATCTGAGTGGCTGGAACGCTCCCCCTAAAGCCTAGGAGTTCTAGGCAGGTAGGACACAGAATACCTAGATTCGTAAGGGGAAACACCTTCTGCCTGACTTACCTTTCCTCATCCAAATACCCCACCTACACACTAACTCCCTAGAAGCAAACTCGCCTACCTCTGAGGATTCTACGCCTAGTGGATGGGGAAACCGTTTGCTACGAGTAAACAAGGTTAATGGTTGAGCGAGTTACTCCTTTGGGGACTATGGACGATATCACATCCAATTCAAAACATTCATGCAGGTCAGAACCCACAAGGCAGCATTCCAGTTAATATTGAGATGTTAAAGAAATTGACAAGTTGTCCCCTTGCTGGTGTGGATCAACTTCCACTCATCTGCAAAAGATCACGGAGGGTTCCAAGCTCTGTTATACACCATAGTTTTGACCTCTGACACCACCTCTTTTTCCTTGTCTACCCTTGGAGGTTGTGCTGAAGAGCCAGGAAGACACCAGGAAAGAAGAGGCAGACAACAAAAAGCCAAAAAATCACCATGGGCTGACTCTAAGTCCTTAGCAGTGTTCAGAGCACTCTCTCTCTGACCAAGGCCCTGTCTTCCATTCAAGGTAGAGTAGCTAATTAACAAATGCCACACCAGTGGCATGAAAGAGATAACATAGATCCCACGGGATCTACACTAGCACTCCCAGGGCTTAGCCAGGTCAAGGATGGCAACTACACGGCATGAGTGCTACTGCACCCCTTCCCATCCCCATGGCAGCCATTACTATTCAATCACAGCACTCCTTCCCACTGTCTGGGCTACTCAAACCAGCACACCCAGCAGCCCCTATCCATCGATTACCGATTCAAGCTCAGATGAAATCTACGTGCCCACCCCCTGCAGTCAGACCAAGCCCGCTAATGTGAGGAGAGAAGGAACGAGCTCTGAGTTCACTCAGAGCAGATGGCCCCAGTCTGTCTTGCCCTCCTCCAGAAGCACGTGGACGACTCCTAGGGAAACGTTTCCTCTCCCATATGCTCCCTCCCCACCCACTAAGTGCTGGCCAACACCACCTCCCCTGGACTCTAGGAGGTGCCATAAAGCAAATGGCAATGAGGATCCCACTTCTGACTGGCAGTCGGCAGGACTGGCCAAGAGCCCACTTCTCCCTCATAGGCACTGGCTCAAGGCTGCAAATTTGGCCAAAGCAAGACAGCACCAATCCTTTTTCAGTCTGTTGTCATGGCCAGCAAAGAGGTAACCAGCTCTGTCCATAGCCCAGTCACCACTCCCACTCCTCCCTTGTACCCACCCCGACCCACCCCTGCACCCTGGGGAGCTAGTTGAGTTTGTTACAGATCTCCAGCGCTTTCTTGTAGACCTGAGTCACATCGTCCATGTCCGTGAGGAGGGAGAAGCTGCTGTCTCCCAGCCGGTTCCGGTACCGCTTCAGGTACTGGGGCCGGGGCCGGTTCTGGAGCCCCTCAAAGTCCCGGATCTGGAGGAAGTTTTCGGCAGAGACGCAGCTGCGGATGCGCTGGCGGGCAGGGCGATTCTCCTGCAAGTCGAGCAAGTCGAAGGAGTCGCTGGACAGGACGCTGTCGTCGCTGATGACGCTGGAAGGCCGGCTGTAGCTCCGGGAGAGGCCCTCGGCAGGGATGCCGGGCTCCAGCAAGGATTCCAGTGTGGGCATTTCGGGGCTGGCCAGGGCCGGGTCCATGGTGCCCTCTGAGTACTTGCTGCTGTGTTTCAAGATGCCCTTCCTGTGGCAGGAGAGGCTGTGGGACGTCACCCTGGCCGGATCCGGGGGGCTCGGGGAGGGGATGCCGCCACCCAGCCCATCGTGACCGTCCAGCAGCTCTGAAGACTCGCTGCGTTCCGGGGATGAGTAGTAACCCGATTCTCTCTGCTGGGTCTTTTTCAAGATGCCTTTCTTGGGCATAGTGGCCGACTGTTTGGGGCTGAGTTTAGCAGGCACCTCCACCTCGGGGGCGCTTGGCAGGGGCACAGCAGTCCGGCACAAGTCCTGCTCCAGCTTGAAAGCGGGGGGTAAGGCAGGGCTGGCGACGCCTTCGATGAAGCCGGTGCTGTGAGAGCGATGCTCGCTGTTGCTCCTCTTCTTCAGGATCCCTTTGGGCCGCTTGGAGCTCACCCTGGATGGGCTCTCGGGCGCTGAGTCCTGGCCGGACTGAGCAAAGTCATTCTCTTTCTTGGACTTCTTCAGCGACCGCTGCCGCTCCAGCATGACCTCAGGGGCCCCGGGTTTGGCCAAGCCCTTAATTTTGGCTTCTGCCTCAGCCTGTAGCCCTGTGGAACGGTGGTGCCAGTCGATAATGCGGGCCAAGAGTGGGGACTCGGCGCTGCGAAGGGCATCGCAGTCGCAGACACTGCTCTTGTAGCCCCAGTTCACCCACCAGTGGTTGGCAATATCCTCGATGGTGGCCCGGCGGTCGGGGTTCACCATCAACATCCACCGAATGAGGCCTCGGGCATCTATGGGACAAGGAACAGAAGGAACGATACATTTTACGGGAGTTTTGGGCTTTCCAAAGTGGACGCTCCGGGGGCGCAAAGGAGACACACTCATTTGAGGAAAAATCCAAATGGAGCCCTGGTGCAGCCACACTGTGGGGCAGGAAGCTGTAGCCTTCCAGACTGTACATCAGAAAGCATCATCAAGACTCAGAGCCACAGGCCAGTGGGCTATCACAGCCTGGCATGTTTCTCCACGCTACTGACGGAATGTCAAACTTATGACTTTCCATCAACTCAGATCTTTATAGAATGGGGAAGGCCAGGTGACCAGGAAAGAATCCAGACCTGACCCCAAGCAGGGCCCCACCATTCCTTTGGCAGATATCGTTTTACTAAATGGGAAAACAGGTATAGATGACCATGGCTTTTAGTCCTCCAAAGTTAGGTCTATATAAACACACAGTGCTCAGGTCACCAGGAAAATGTGTCAGCACAAAAAGGAAATTTAGGGCTGAGATGGCAAGGAAAAGGCTTCTCATCAGAGAGGGAGAGACAGAGAAGGATGGAGAGGTGTTCACACCTGGCACGCCTGGGCCTTGAGAGGGGGCTGTCCCCAAGGCTGGCCTGACCTGGGCCTTGGCCGGGCTCTGAATCCCACACCCAAGTGCTCACCTCCTGTCCCTCTCTGACATAAGCCATAGCCTACCAAGCTGTCAGATCAGAGAGCTGATCTCTATCTGCTATCCGCTTACGGCCTGTCTGAAAAACTCCATTTGTCAATTTCTGCTGCCAAAGAATTAGGGGAAAGCCCCAAAGGGATGTTGAGGAGGCCACAGGAACCAACAGACTCTCACAGCTTATAAATCGCCTTTTAAGATCAAACCGTACTCCCCAAATGGGGGTTGAATTATACCCTGGGAAGGCGCCACCTCCCCTCAGCTACTTATGTAGCTAATGAGTAGCTGGCTGGGACCTGGCAATGGAGCCAGGGGTGAGCCGCAGCCCTGAAAAGTAACAGGATGTTCGTTCATTCGGTCAATAAATATTTTCTGAACCCCTGTAGTGTACCAGAAACCGTGTTGACACAAGTTAGCTGGTCAGGCAAAAAGGCTGCCATAGAGTTCACCCTGAATTTTCTAAAAACAAACAAACAAACAAACACACACAGGTTAGCTTATTGAAAAAATGTATAGATATATATATATCTGCATATCTATACCTGTTTATACATATAAAATACTCAGTGCTCATTATTCACAGATTCTGTATTTGTAAATTCGCCTACTCATTAAAATGTATTTGGAACCCCCAAATCAATACTCAAGGTGCTGTCCACGAACTGGCAAAAAATGTGAATTACCCCCCCACACAATGCGCATGTGTGTTCCCAGCTGAAGCAGAACCAGGTGACAAGGCACTGCCTTCTTGTTTCTGCTCTCATGCCGTAAGCAAGTGTCCTTTTCACAGTCCGTTTAGTTCATGCTTTTCACATATTTGCACTTTTTATTAGTGATTTCACTGTTTAAAATGGCCCCCAAGCGTGGTGCTGAAGGGCTATCTGGGGATGCTAAGGGCAAGAAGGCAGTGATGTACCTTACGGAGAAAACATATGAGTCAGATAAGCCTCATTCAGGCATGAGTTAAAGTGCTGTTGGCCGTAAGTTCGATGTTCATGAATCAACAATATATTTTAAATGAGGCGTCTTTAAACAGAAATATACATAAAACAAGGATATGGACCGATCAGTTGACAAAAACGTTGTGACCAGAGGCTCCCAGGAGTCGAGCCCTGTATTTCCCTGTGAGTAGTGCTTCAGTATTCACAAACTCAGTGTTCACAGCAATGTTATAGGACACAACTGCGGCAAATAATGAGAATCAACCGTGTGTGTGTGTATACACATGTAGGATGCGCGCACTGCAATATATGAAGTGTCTGTTAACCACATTCCAAATACGGCCACCTGTACACACCCCTTCTGCACCCACACAATGCTCTCCCATCAAGAGATGGAGCTTATGGCCTTGGTCGCTTTGACCAATAGAACGTGGCAGAAGTGACATCATCTGGCTTCCAAGCAGACGTTAAGAAGGCCTGGCAGCTGCTTCTTCCTCCATCTTCGAGCCCTGAGCTGCTATGTAAGACGTCCACGCTCCTTCCTAGAGAGAGACGCCTGGGGAGGCAGCTCGTGGGGAGAGAGCCCACAAAGAGGGGCCCCGAGGTGTCCCCACAATTGGCCCCAACTCCAGCTACCGTCTGATTGCAACTGTAGGAGAAACCCAAGGCAGGCCAGAAAAGCTCTAACCAATCCAGGGAATCAAGAGATAACGGCTAATAGATGTTTTTTAAACTGCTGAGTTTGTTTGGGTGTGGGAGCGGGATGGGATAGACTTGTTCTGTGGCAACAGGTCATGAAACAGCAGACGTGTGCCATACCCCCCGGCCAGGGCAAGGTGTGCAAAAGAGCAGCTGCCACCCTAGAGTCTACTGAGGGGGTTTTATGTCTACGTGGACTGGAAGGGACTTCACGTAATACCTTTTCCAAAATGTGAATTTATAGTGGAGAAACAGAATCTAAACAGGGTAAGGGCCTTGCCCAAGTTCACACCGCAAGCAAACAGGACTCCTAGCCTGCAGAGTAGAACAACTGTTCTGGAAATATCACAGCGGGAAGGTTTGGGGAAAGTGGCCTAATAAGCCAGCTCTGCCAGAAGGCAAAGATCTGGGGGGAAGAAAGAGGAAAAGCAGGAGTCTCCTTACAGACATGGACACAAAAGCAGAAAGTGTGAGCTGGCCTCGCCCGGCTTAGCCGCTGACCCTCCGTGGGCACACACCTGAGGGCTGCGTGGGCTCCCGGTACTCTCCGCTGCTGATCTGCCGAATGAGGTTTTTGTGATCGAAACCATCGAAGGGCATTGTTCCATAAACGAGAGTGTAAAGCAACACGCCCAGGGCCCAGCTGTCCACCTGGAGCAGAGAGACAAGACATATAGGAGCTGGGAAGTAGATTCCCTTCCAAACCATTAGCATCACAGACCATGAGCAGCCACCCTCAACGACCCCAGGAATGGAATTTAGCACCTGGCAGACAGGTTCCCACCACAGCCTGACACCTGATATGCAGTGCACCTGGGGCCTGTTTCAGAGCCTGACCTTTTCGTTGCAAACTGAGACCAACAGTCCCAACCCGTAGAAGAACTTTCTTGAATACATGATATTCTTTGATCCTCACTCTAATTTTGTGAAACAGGTAGGGCCCCGGATTATTTTCAGCCCTATTTGGCAGGTGAGAATACTGAGGCCCAAGGAAGTTAAATGGTGTCTCCAGAGGCCCCTCCCCATTCCAGTGATGGAGGTAAGACTGGAACATGGGGTTCTTGACTCCTAATCCAGGAATCCTGCACCTTCTTCAAATGGATCAGGGGTTGCAAACTCAAATGCTTACAAGAGCCAGGCAGACAACAAACATGAACAAAGAAAGAGAGACGGTGGGGTACCACGTGGAGTGTTGGTTTGAAGACAAACTGTAGAGGGCATTCACCCATCTTACACAGGCAGCCTCCTCTGGCTAGTTGCTGTCACATAGTAATATAGGCCCAGCACTGCTAGATCCTTTGTTTTTTCAAGAGAAGTCAGAAAACAGACTTCTATGTGAAATCTCCCATTTATTAAATGTTCAATTTTTTTTTTAGAAAGATGGCCAAATAAAGCACTCTTGCTGGCCAGATCACAGGCTGCCAGCTTGTAACCTCAGAAACAGATCATCGAGGATCAAAGCAGCATTCATTATCTGTGATAAATTTACAGTGTCAAGTTTCTGCAATGTTGTAAATTGGACCTTAGGCTCCTCCCTTACATTTTTGTTTTGGAAAGACTTTCTCCTTACTGCAAGTGATGGAGGCTCTTGGCATCCATCTCTTTACCCTCTAGCCCTGCCCCAAACACTCTCAAACAGATAAATACTTGGAAGGAAACATTTCAACCCACTGAACGGCTGCTACTTAAAGTATCCTGAGTGGATGAATCTCTCTATAGATAGAACTATCTCTTTAAAAATGAATAATCAGTCACAACTCACCCATTTTCAAAATGATATTTTCACATACCTGTGTCTTACAGTGGCCCTGAAAGCTTTAGGCACACAGAGAAATGTATTTCTCATGAATCAGAAGATGCAATTAAAATGTATTTCCTTGATCAGAAATACATGCTGTCAAAAATACACGCAAAAAGTTTCACTGCAGAGTGAGGCTGTTTGCTTTCTGTTTTGCTTGTCTTATTACAATAGGGAACAACTGAAAACAATCTGTCTAACACTAGGGAAGTGATTAAATAAATTACAGTATATTCATACAATAAAACATTATGTCATCGTTAAAAACCATGTTTTTAGTAATAACAAATTCAGAAAAGTCACAATTTTAAGTTAGTAGTAAAAGGCGAGATATACACATATAATAGTGACCTCAATTGTTTGAAATACAAGATCTACACTGGGAAAAAAAGCCTAAGAAGAAATCACATAAATATTAAGTGGTTATCTCTTGTGGGGAGATTGCAGGCAACTTCATTTTCTCTTTTAGGCTGTTCTGGATTTTTCTCCCAGGTGTGTATATTATGGCTTTTATAATCATATAAGGAAATGGTTTTTTGTTTGCTTGCTTTTATGTTTGTTTGTTTTTTTTAAGTATTCCTAGGTTCAGTTCTTTTCTCCCCTGCAGCCCCCCACCATACACACCAGGCAAGCTGCTCACCTCTGGCCCTCGGTAAGGCCTCCCGTTGACAATTTCGGGAGAGGCATAGAGTGGGCTCCCACAGAACGTTTGCAAGAACTTGTCCTTCTGGTACAGGTTGGAAAGCCCAAAGTCGGCAATCTACAAAGAGGAGCAAGACCCAGGGAGCCTGTTAGCATTACAGTCAGCGTCTGCATTGGCTCAGCTCACACCACACGGACCAAAGCAGCTGAGGCACCCCTGCGTGGCTCTGCCAGCTGGGTCACCCTTTTCTTTTTTTTTTTTTTTTTATAACTGTATTTTTTTTTTAACATCTTTATTGGGGTATAATTGCTTTACAATGGTGTGTTAGTTCCTGCTTTATAACAAAGTGAATCAGTTATACATATACATATGTTCCCATATCTCTTCCCTCTTGCGTCTCCCTCCCTCCCACCCTCCCTATCCCACCCCTGCAGACGGCCACAAAGCACCGAGCCGATATCCCTGTGTCATGCGGCTGCTTCCCACTAGCTATCTACCTTACGTTTGGTAGCGTATATATGTCCATGCCTCTCTCTCGCTTTGTCACAGCTCACCCTTCCCCCTCCCCATATCCTCAAGTCCATTCTCTGGTAGGTCTGTGTCTTTATTCCTGTCTTACCCCTAGGTTCTTCATGACATCTTTTTTTCTTAAATTCCATATATATGTGTCAGCATACGGTATTTGTCTTTCTCTTTCTGACTTACTTCACTCTGTATGACAGACTCTAGGTCTATCCACCTCATTACAAATAGCTCAAGTTCGTTTCTTTTTATGGCTGAGTAATATTCCATTGTATATATGTGCCACATCTTCTTTATCCATTCATCCGATGATGGGCACTTAGGTTGTTTCCATCTCCTGGCTATTGTAAATAGAGCTGCAATGAACATTTTGGTACATGACTCTTTGAATTATGGTTTTCTCAGGGTATATGCCCAGTAGTGGGATTGCTGGGTCATATGGTAGTTCTATTTGTAGTTTTTTAAGGAACCTCCACACTGTTCTCCATAGCTTTTGCACAGCAAAGGAAACCATAAACAAGACCAAAAGACAACCCTCAGAATGGGAAAAAATATTTGCAAATGAAGCAACTGACAAAGGATTAATTTCCAAAACTTACAAGTAGCTGGGTCACCCTTTTCTCTGCAGCCCTGAGCTTTCATGAAAGGACCAGTTGGCACAACTGGGCCAGTGATTCCCGACTGCAGTCCCTGGCACCCACTGCATGCTCTGTTACTTAAAATCACTCCTTGCAAGGACTCTATTTTCACGTCAGTGTAGACTTGTCCTGAGAAATACCCATAGAATCACATGCTCGATGTTTCTGATGAACACTACAGTGTGTAACTATTAATCTGAGACCCGTCCGTCTGTGGCCTACCTAAAATCTCACTGCCTTCCTCCACAGTGGTGTACGTACCTACCTGTGCACTGGACATCACCACCTTTTATAGACCTACGCACCAATCAGGACTGTATTTTGCCCACCTTGGGACCCTAGATGAAATGGATCCACAGCACCGGGTTCTGAGTCGTCACACTGCAGCCCAAACTCTGCCACTAGCCATCTGTGTGACATGGAGCAGGTCCCTTAGCTACTCTGAGCCTCAGTTTACCACCAGAAAATGGAAACCCATGATCTCTATCCTCTTCCGGATCACAGGATTATTGTGAGAATGATTTAAAAGAAAAAAGAATTAATCAAGGTGAACGAAAAAGTGCCTTGAAACTTTGTCCGCAAGTTCCAGGCAAACGCTTTCCCTAACCTTGCTTCTCTTGTATCGCACACCCCTTGGAATCACTCTCTTCTCCTTTGGCTTCTTGAAGTGTTTTACTATCCTTTATGGCAGCGCTCTTCTGTGTGTGTGTGTGCACCTATTCATATATACATAGAATGTATATATGTTACATGTATATACGTATTATCACATATATATGTATAATGTATATCTTATACATGTACATATCATCACATATATCACACACATTCATATAATATATATTACATATGTACTTACATATGTATGTACATATGTATATACAAATATATATATTATATGTATATAAATTCACCTTGCCTACTAGGCTGAGTCCCCCGAGGCAGGTGGCAGGTTCCACATCTGCCCCTCATCTCTGTAACATCCACTGCTTAGCACCTGCCCTCACCCAAGAAACACCTGTCACCAGAATAGGCATTATATTTTGAAAAGCACAAGACAATTAGTAGATAATACAAAATAATAATAGTAAACTTAGTTACCACTTACAGAACAACCTCCAATTATCAGGCATGGTTCTAAGCACCTTACACTTTCTAATCTAATCCTATCTAAAATCCCATTTACACAACCATGTGAATGTATTTCATGCCACTGACATGGTACATTTAAAAGTGGTTAAAATGGTAAATTTTATGTTATGGATATTCTATCATAATTTTTTAAAAACCCACTTAACAGATGAGAAAACTGAGGTTTAGGGAAATTAGGTTATTCGTCTCAGGACAGCTACCCAGCAAGCAACAATGTAAACCAAGTGTCTCTAAAGGTTCAAACCACTGCCCAGCGCTGCCCCTGGGTAATCTGCAAATCTCACCCAGTCTAAGCCAGCCTTCCACGCTGAGCCTCTGCAGACTTCTGCCCTTCCCCAAACTGACTTCCACTTGAAGCTTATAAATAGGATGAGTGATTCACACACAGCCCAGCTGAGGCTCTGTTTTGAAGGCAGCGCCCAGAAGAAGGCTACTTTGTAAAAGTCGCCCCTGAATGAACGGAATGGCACTGAAAGCAGCTGGCACACAACCGCCCTCAGAAAACGCAGTCTCGGGGCTCAGCTTGCACTTAATTGCCCTGAATTCCACTTTCTTATCAAGGCCCCTGACTGGCTTGCAGGAAGTTGGTTGGAAGCTTTATGAAGTGTGCCCTGTCAATCAGGACAGGAAGGGACCAGCTGCAGCCCTGGAACATCCCGAGAAGTCGGCTAAGGCAGGAACCGACACAGCACTGTGAACGTCGGCGGCATCTGGGGCACTGCGTGAGCTTCCAAACACAGGCACAGGCACACACACACACACACACACACACACACACACACACACACACACACGTGAGAGGCACCCGCCACCACCACGTGCAAAACCCCCCCCACACACACCAGGAGTGCTCGAGTCTGGGCATCCCTGCTTTCTTTGTAGCCCTTCTGAGAAGTGTGTTTATGTTACGGCCCACTCCCATCCTCACAGACTAATGTTTATCAGCCTCTCCCAGTTAAACTGTCATTGTTGCTGACATAAGATTAATAGAAATCTAGATTAGTCCATGTTCTTGGCACTTCAGTAGAAAAGAAATATTAATCAACACACACACACACACACACACACACACACACACAGAGTTCTCCATCCTTGAGCCACTTAAACTTGGGCTGCAGCTCTAAGATTCCACGCCGTATGGAGCTTATATCAACTATAAGACAGGAAATGGCCACTGTATAAAACTTCTCAAAGCCTCAATTTCCCATCTGTAAAATGGAGGTAGGAATAGTATCCAGCCCCACGGTGTCATAGTGAAAATTAAATGATGTAAAGTATGTGCCAATTACTATTTTAAGCATTTTACAAAGTTGGAGCTCAAATACGTGTCCCACCTTTAAATCCACCTGGGTAGCTTTATTAGCTTCATGATACTCAAAACAATACTGGTTTTCCATTGGAGGTAATTATGTAAGGTTTCTTTTTCAAATACACATGATTTCTTAAGTGAATTGCACTAAATAAAAGTATTAAAGTGAAATAGCACAGAAGATACTAGGAAAAGGCAAAATCCATGGAGAGAACAAAAGAAAAGACATTTGGGAAATTTGGGAAATAATGATTTTAAACATAATAAAACAAAAAGGAATCCCAGAAATGGTTCCAACCTGGAAGAGTCGTAAGCGGTGAACTAATCCTGCCCCTCGCTCTGTAACTGAAGCAACTGAAGGTTACAGGACTTAAGAAGCTCCGCTGAAGGTCACAGACAGAACAGCTACGTGAACATTGGGTTCTGTACGATTCTCTGTAACAGAACATCAGTTGTGTATCGAGCGTGACTCCACCAACGAGGCATCCAGCTTTGCTTTCAAAGTTGTATTTTGCCAACACACTGGTAACCTTTGGAGAAAGGTAACCACTTTGCTGGTGATGGGCTGTTGCCCTGCCCCGTTCAGAACCACCCTCTGTCCTCACACTGGGCTATTCAGTTCAGCCTGGACTCTGAAAAGGATATCAACACTCATGTCCTTAATTTCTGGAGTTTTGGTTGTTTTCAAACCTTTCTACAGGTGTGCCCTGCTGGATGAAAATCAGAGTTATACAAAGTGGGAAGTGATTATTCACATTTCAAAAGAATTAACCTCACTAAAACATGGATGAACTTTGAAGACATTATGCTAAGTGAAACAAACCAGACACAGACAGATAAATATTATAGAATTCCACTTATGTGAGGTACTTAGTGGAGTCAAGTTCATCAAGACAGAAGGTAGAAGGGCGGTTGCCAGGGGCTGGGGGAGGGGGGAACGGGGTTAGTGGTGAATGGGCACAGGGTTTCTGGTTGGGAAGATGCAAAAGTTCTGGAGATTCATGGTGGTGATGGTTGCACAACAATGTGAATGTACTTAATGCCACTGGACCGAAAACCTAAAAATGGTAAGCTTTACGTTACATATATTTTACCACCATTTTTTAAAAAGGGGATTAACCTGAATAATCCCTGCGAGCTCACCCAGTGAAAAAGGAAGGATCAGCTTGCTGATGATTAACCACTGGGAAAGGATGCTGATGTGGATGATAATAAAAGCAACGGTCTGACAGTCATTTGCAGTGTCTGACAGGAAGTGCACTGCACAGATCAGAGGTTGTAGAGCCAGAAGCACCTGGGGCTAACCCTGGACTTGGCACTGCTAGATCATGGGTGGGAACTGCCACCAATTTCCTCATCGGCAAAATGGGAATAATAATAGAACCCACCTCTAAAGCTGTTCTGAGGACTGAAGACGTGCACATAAAGCCCCTGGAAGAGTCCTGGTACTGGCTGACTCTATAAACTACAGCCGTTAGGATAATGATGGTGGTTTGGTCTACTTAACAATTGTTTGCTCAGAGCCAGTGCCCACCAAAGCCCCAAGAGAAATGACCATCATTCATTTCCGAAATAAGCATGTCCAGCATGAGAGGCTGCACCGCACGACAGGAGGAGTAAGGGATGCTGGGTTTGAGTTCAAATCCTGGCCTCGCCTTCTACCAGCTGGACCAGCAGCATGAGCACCAGCTGGGAGCCCCACCCCAGGCCTACTGAGTCAGCATCTGCATTGTCACACGGTCCCCAGGGGATTCGCTGCACATCAGTCACTCTGAACCTGTGTTCCTTCAACTGTAAAATGGGCGGTGGGGGTGTGTGTGTGATGATTATAATGTAACCTACCTCACAGGGCGGATACGAAATCAAATGAATTGATAGATAGAAAGTGCCTTAACCCATGCCTTAAACATAGTAGGCCTTTGGTCAATGTTAAGCGATCGCTACTTTCACCTGAGTCTCAGTTTCATTTGTTGGAAAAGGGAATTGCAATAGCCTCGACCACACGGTGCTGTGAAAAGCAAAATCGGATTAAATGAGATAATAATAATAACAGCAGCACTGCTACATGCCAGTCGTTGTTCTGTGAGCGCTACATACATTAAATCCTCACACCAACCCAATGAGCAGGGTTCCACTGTTATCTCCATTTTGCAGATGAGAAAGCTGAGGCCCAGGGCAGGAAAGCGGCTGGCCTGAGATGCGGGGGAAGAGCTGCACTGGCTGTAAAGCTCCACATAAAGGGGAGTTATTGTTCTTGGGTGGCTGAGGAGGAAACGGGCTTCCTGTGTCACTCTCCAGAAAGACACACTCCATAGCCCTGTTGGGCCCTGGAGTTCATTGCTGTGGCTTTCCCGTGACAGCCTCACTCGGGTTGTCAGGAAGTGAAGGTACGGCGTGAAATGGTGAGCAAAAGTGAGTGGGGTCAGCTTGCATCGTCAGATCTAAGGTCACGCCTCCTCTCGAGAGAGATGGGAAATAACGGATCCCAAGCCATCTGGGGAAGCTCTTCACTGAGGTACCTCCAAGAAGCAGCCTCTCAGGGGATGCGAACATGTAACCACCCAGCTCATTCGACCCTGGCAGCCCCGCATGGCTACTCTGGCTACGGTGACTCAGGCAACCTGGCCGTGGCCACCATCAGCACTTGGAGAGTCTCCCCCAGGGACAGCTGTCTGCAGGCTGCCTATATACAAGGTAAGGCCAGCTGAAGCAAGGATGAAAAAAGTGGCCTCCCCTTTTGAGTGTGAGGATGCTCTGTTGGATTTAGGGCAAATCTGGGTGGGTGTAGTAGGGAATTTATCAGGTGCCCGGTCTTTGGAGTCAAATAACCTTGCTTATTAGCTGCAGGAGCTTCCTCATCTGTAAAATGGGGGTAATCAGACCCACCCCAGTGGAGACATTCTGAGAACCAAATGAAGTAAGGCGTGTGGAAGGTCTGCCACAGGGTTCCGGCTTCTAGCAGGGGCTCCAAAAAGGTTACTTTCCTTGTCTAGCCTCCATGTCCTGCCCTGCTCCTGTGCTTGCTGCTCCTTCCCCTTGGAAGGCCATCATCACATCCCTTTCTATCAAACTCCTAGCCATCCATCAAGACCCAGTTCAATTGCCACTGCCTCGGCAAAGGCTTTCTGATCTGCCCATAGTTCAGACCCACCACTTCCTCCTCAGCACTTCCACGGCAGCTTACAAAGGGACTATGAGGCACACAGCAGAGTCACCTGGGCCTAAGAGATGAGGATCAGGGAAGGCTTCCTGGAAGAAGAGGCCTTCAAGCTGAAACTCTAAGGAGGGCTAGGCAAAGAGCAGTAGGAAGAGCATTCCTGGCAGAGGCAACTGTGTGTGCAAAGGCCAAAAAGTCTGGTGGACTTGAGGAGTTGTGTCCTAGGCAAGGGAGCTTCTCCGACTGCCCCCCACCCCCCGCCCCCTATAGCTCAAATAACATCTGTCATTCCCCATCCTCATCCCGCATGGATTTTCATCAGCACCAGAGAATTACACTACGTACTTGTTTATTGCTTGTGTCCCCAACTGGAATTCTAAGTCCATTAGGACAGGTACCTTACCCTCCTCATTCACCTCTGTATCCTTCTCATGGCTCATTATTACTGCTGGTTTAACAACAGCTAGATTCTGAGCTCCAAGAAGACAAGGACCTGGCCATCTGGTTCACTACTAAATTCCCAGCAACCAGCACCATGCCAGGTACACCGTAGGAACTTAGTTAGTATTTGTGGTCAAATAAATAGTGCTCACGGGAGGTATTCAATTTGCTGAATGGATAAGTGCAGGAATGGAAGAGTGAATGCAGGCATTCATGGATATGTATGTACACACACACATACACATAAGTGGACAAATGAACAAACAAATGAATGGATTCATTAATGCATGAATGCAGCATCCTCACATTCATATAATCAAAGCCCAGAGGCCCGTGCCCTGAGCTGCCCTTCTTGGTCTTGTTAAGCCTCGGGGTTTCCATCTTGACTTAGCCCTGGCCATTCAAAGCTGCTCTTCTTATCCACAGCAGCAGGCATTTCCATTGTCATCAGGGGCAACGGGCCATTTCCCCTATGTCCCTCTGCTCTGAGCCCTGGGAGCTCACCAAATTCCCAGCCCTCTTTGTGGAGGTCTGCTGACCCTGGTGCCTGGCCCTCTTCTCATTGTCAGGCACTTTTACAGGAGCTGTCTATGGGAATTGTCAGCATTCCATTCTCCCAGAGAGTGGGATGTGAATCTGGCCCATTTTTATTAATTGCAAATTAATGCTGTTGCTGGGTGTCTATTTTAGTAGACATGCTTCTCCGCAAAGTACGAAATGCAACCCAAAGAAGCACATTGCTCTCATTCTTTCTGCCGACCGACTGTGTGAATATTTTTAGAAGCCACACCCTCGCGCAGTGGCCAGAAAAATAATTCCCAGTGCCAGATGTGCTCTTTACAAATCAACATCAGGCAGGGAAGGGGAGAGGAACAAGAACGATGGCTCACACCAAAACTGCAGCGACAAGTTTCGGCCAGTAGCATTTTTATAGGCTTTCTGGGCAAAAGCCCTCCACCCTCGAAATACGCAACATGGACCCACATTTTGAGAAGCACCTCACTGCTCATACTCTGCTGGTTGGTAACAGGCCTTCAGGGTCAGTGGTCCCCCGGTGCAGACACTGATGACATGGACTCTCTTGAGCATGGAGGCCAGCTTGTGGCCATGTGTCTGCCTGCCTTTGCTACGAGTGCCCTTTCTAAATATGTTTCCAGCAAAATGCTGAGTCAGGAAGAGTTGAGCATATGCAGCCGGAAGACAGATCAACAGCAGCTGAAACACATTTTCAAAAAACCTTGGAAGTGGGTGTGAGACGATATAAAGAGAATCTGCCTGGAAGTCAAACATGTGAGTTCTAATCCTGGCTGTCACCCCTTCACTCCAGAATCGAATAGCTTAGAGTACCGACTTACTTACTTACGGCGTGTGACAAGCATTGTGCCGCATTCCAAGGAAACAAAGACACAATGACATGCTGATTCATTGTGTACGACCTTGGGAGGGCACATCACTTAGACTTTCTGGGCCATAATCATTAAAACAAGGGGTTGGAAAATGACCCTCAAGGTTCTTTCAAGCTCTAGGATTCTCAGATCCTCGTAGGATTCCTTGAACAAGCAGAAGGAAGGAACAGCGTCAGAGAAAGGGGAGGTTTGTGTGTGTGTGTGTGTGTGTGTGTGTGTGTGTGTGTGATTCTTAAGGATTAAGAATCCTAAGGAAAAAGGACCCAAACCTTACTTTTTATAATGTTCTATGTATCTGTTATTTCCCTACCTAATGGTTAGGGACCCTGGGATGAAGGACTTGGTCCTGGGAGCTGGGAGGCCCCCATCATTGCCCTTTTGCTTTATGCAAACGAGCTGCTCTCCCAGGGGCTCCTGCACATCGTTCCCCGCACAACTGCTTTCAGAATGGTGACCATTCTCCTCCAGCGGGGAATTCTATGACTCCGCAGGAAGCTATGTGCCTTATCACTTCTGGGACTACATCATGGGACCATGAGGTCAAGCTGTACCACAGAACCCGATCCCCAAGCGAGAGGCTCACGTTCCAGGCCTTGTAAAGACCACATTTCGTTTTGAGAGTTCGGGGGCAGGTGGCAGGAAGACCCTGCAGAGAAAGTTACCAGGGTGGATGATACAAACCCTTAGAATGTGCCCCTCAGACCAGAACCCAATTCTCTAGCCGTGGCCTGACCACCGCACCCCAGCACCTTCAGAGAGCTCACTTCCTGTTCAATTCCCTCCCCAACGGCCAGCCTTGTCAGCTGGGGCCTTGGATATTAATAGGTAAGTGCTAAGTGCTTTGACCACATATTGTCTAAAATCCTCACGTTTGTCACTCACTGTCCAGGACCGGGCACAGGGCCTGACACATAGTAACGACTCAGCAAATACTCATTTAAAAATGAACAGATAAACAACAATCCCCAAAGAAAGGGGCTGGCATCCTTACTAGACAGATGAGGAGACTGAGGCTTAGATATGTGAATAATTAATCTGAAACACTGCCGTTAGTAAGGGGCAGGGTTGCACTTCAAACCCAGGCCACGCAACTCCAAAGCCACTGCTCTTAACCTCGACTCACTGCACTGTGCTCAGATAAAGCCAAAGGCAGAGCATCTTGTTCAGTCCTCAAAACAAGCCCGTGGGCATTACCCTCTCCCCATTTTATGGCTGAGGAAACAGGGTTAAGTGGCTCTCCCAATGTCAAACAGCTAGTAAACCACACAGGATGGAATTTTCTAACTCTGCAGCCACTGCTCCTTCTGGGATAATCCAACCACTTTGCCAGAAATGGAGAGACCCTGAGATTTCACTTCCTGTTCCTAGAAAGACTAATTTGACCGACTGTTTCCTCCTTACTCTGTGGGCTACGGAGAAATATGTGATCACTGTCAACCACTCACAAAAAACAAGAGGTCACCCGGGTGTGGCTTCCAGTGGCCTCTCAACGGACGATGGTGACTAATGGTTGCCACCGTGATCTGCAACCAGAATGCAAACACCAAAGCAACTCCAACCGTCCCAGCAAGGAAAGAGCCTCCCTGTGATGCACTCCCTCAACGGAAAGCAACAACAACAACAAAAGGGGATGATGCAAGGTCACTCCCATGCTTGGTCCAGGGACCAGGGACGAGGCACTAACGTCACCAGCGGCCAATGAGAGGGACCCCTGGTGCTGGGAGTACTAAGGCCATTTCATAATGAAACCCATGCGGCAAGCTCCAGTTTATTTTGAAATCGTATTTGTTTACTTTGCAGCCATGATCAAAAGGCCATTCGGAGTGCTCTGCAGGAGGCACTTGAACCCTGTGGGCCAGGAGAGCTTTCTCTAGCTCCGTCAGCAGCCCGCATTAATACTCCCCGTGAGAGTCAACCCCATCACTTGCTGGCATGTTCTTTCCCAAAAGCCACCACCGCCACCATTTCAGTCGGCTTCCCAGTTCCACAGCTGGGGGGTGGGGGGCGGTGAGGAGACAGGGGGTGGAAGTGACAGAGAAGTGGCAGGGACAGATAATAGATTGCGGGCCTGTGGGCAAATTCCAGCAGAATGGTTCAAACTTGGGCTCAGTGGGTCAGAGAGACAGGGGTTCAAACCCCAACTCCACTAGCTACCACTGTGTTATCTCAGGAAAGTTACTTAACGTCTCTGTGCCTCAGTTTCCCTATCTGTGAAATGATGTAAGTAACAGTATCTATCTCATGCTTGCTGTGAAGATTGAATTTAAGTGACATCGGGCAAAGACGCTATGAAATACAAATGCACTGGGTTATTGTTGTAAGTATTCTGATGGTGCTCATTACAGACTATGAGCTTCCCGAGGACAGGGACTGTATTCTAGTCAACTTTTAGGACAGTGTCTGGCATGTAGTTGGAGATCGATAAATGCTTGTTGAATGAATTCAACCACTGGAACTGAACTGAGGGCTCAAACACAGTGATTCTCCCCACCCGCCTGCTGGGAAGGAAGTGGCCGCCTTATTCGTAGGCTGCAGCTTGGAGCAGAGTTTAAGCCTTCAACCAGCCGTAATCCCCAGGTCTGGCATATCAATCAATGAGGCAAGAGCTTTACCTTAATATTACAGTTGTCATCGAGCAGTATATTTTCCAGCTTCAAGTCCCGGTGGACCACACCATTCTGAAATGAGAAGACAGGCAGGGAACTGAATGGGAGCAGTTGGGACGAGAGTGAAAGTGGGAGAGGGGGAGGAAGGAGGAGAATGAGCAAAGGGAAATCTCTGACAGATTAAAGAAATGCGCCAGCGCCGGTGGTCTTCACCCCCATCCTTCAGGGCCTCTCTCACCGTCATGAAGCTCCCTGCCAGCGACCAGCACAGCACCAGCGACAGGAGAGCATTAGTCACTTGCTGTGTGGTTAAGGGAAAAATGACAGGAATCCATCCTCCCCCAGAGCCTGTAAAACAGCGGGGGGGGGGGGG
>NW_006774244.1:386579-396857 GCF_000442215.2 Lipotes vexillifer | reverse complement strand
AAAACAGGGGGGGGGGGGGGGATTCTCTGTCGGAATGTAATTCCACTGTGTGAAAGCCATATAGTCCCAGGCAGTGGCAAACACTGTCTGTCTGTGATGCGATTCCCAGGGAAGCAGCAGATTTCTCTGCTGGGGACTCAGAATGTGGGGCTCACAGACCTTGCTTGTCTGTCTGTCTGTCTACCTGTCTCCCCAGTGCCTGGCTCAATCGGTTCTGACCCAGGAAACCATGCAGATCTGTCCTGAGGATAACAGAAGCATTCCCAAGGGTTATATCCTAAGCAGCTGGGAGGCAAGGTTCCTCTCTGCTGCGCAAGACTCAGTGTGGAGTGAAGGGTGAAGGTGGGAGAGGCCACTGAGACCAAAGCAAGCTGCAGCCATACGGTGGGACCTTTCCATTCAAGCAAATGCTGGCAAAGCTGGCAGATGAGCCCAGTGACGAGCAGACAGCCAGCTGAATGGTGAGAAGAAGTCCTTAACCAATAGGCTCTTGGTCTATACAGCAGTAACAACTGTCCTGCTCAATTCTTTTCAAAACCCAGTGATCTTTTAAGGGGATGGGTGAGCAGGGGAAGGGGAACTGAAAGAACCAGCTACTGGGGCTGGGAGGACGTTTTTAACATCGTTCAGCATAAAGGACCTTGGCAAGTGAAGCTGCCCTTTCAAGAAAACCAACTGGCTAGGAATTCTTTGTCTTTCATTCAGGATTTCTTTAGTTCAGAATCTGCATGTTCACAGCTGGTACTTTATTGCTTATTTTCCTTTCTATCTGACAGTTCCTAGTATCTCTAAAAACACTGAGACTGGAGAGGTGAAAACATTTATTTCTGCCACTCTTTCTAACCCAAACCTTCAGGGATTCAGAAATGCACAAACCAGGGCTCCTGGAGGAAAGATACGGAATGCAAGGTAGCTGATTTTGTTTAATTTTAAATATTGGGAGCAGTTTGGTTCACACTGTTGCATTCCCAGTTTTCATAAGATGGAATGAGCCTACTAAAGCCCCATTCATACAAAAGCCAAGTTTCACACACTTCAAATAATGAAAACAGGATCTGCGGTGCTTTATGATGACGCCTGATGATAAAATACAAAACACTGTACGATCTGAATCATCAGTGCCTTTTGAGTCAGCAGAGAGAAGTTAAATAATGTCCACATGGGTTAAGGCTTTTCGATTGTAAGTAATTAGAAGATGATCATTCCAGAGTCGTTCTCAGTTACCCAGGATATTTAACAAACCAGAAGGCCCCGTGTTGCAATCATTCAAATGAGGAAGCTGACTCTATTTTGGATGGTATGTTGGATTCAAGTCACTACTGTCCTCAAAGTGAAGGACTGTTCCAGGTGTGACAGTTCTGGGGCAAAGTATGAATGGGGTGGAAATCAGGACTAAAATGATAAATAATAATTGGTTGAAGTATGGCTTGGAACTATCTGTGAACTTCATTCCCTTCTCCAGAGACCAAGGGTAGCTAAACTGGCTGGATTAAGAGCACATCCCATTAGTTGTGTTGCAATAAAATTGTACATGTGTGTATGTAACCTCTGTGGATATAACCTATGCAAGGAAAAGAAACCAGGACATAGAAAGGTTCAGAACCTATGGCCTGCTAATTGCACTTCTGGAATTTCTCTTAAGTAAATTATTCAAATGAGACAAGAAAGGTTAATGTATAAAGACGTCAATCGCTATTTCTAATAACCAGAAATTAGAACCAGCCTGAGTGTCCAACAATCACAATAATTCCAGAGACATTTTAGTAACATAGGAAAATGTTTAGATTAAAATCCTAAGTGAAAAAGCAAGACAGAAATGTAAAAATACATGCAATGTGTACCACACTGATTGCATATGGCTTGCATCCTGGAAGGGAGAAAGGTCACTGGTGTAAAACTGGCGAAATCCGAGTAAAATCTGGAGTTTTGTTAATAGCAATAAATGAATGTGGGTGTCTCCATTTTAGCAAGTGTCCTACAGTCCTGTAAGATGTTAGCATTAGGGTAAACTGAGTGAGAGGTGCATGGGAACTCTCTGTACTATCTCGGAAACTCTGCTGTAAATCTAAAATGATTCAAAATTTAAAATTTAAATGAAAAATAAATGTGAGGAGTAGGGGGAAGAAGACTGGAAAACAACAAACAAAAATGTCAATAGTGGGTTATCCCTGGATTCTGGGATTCTGGGTGACGGTGATTTTCTTCTTTCTGGTTTATGAATTCTCCATACATACTACTATGAACAGATGTCACCTTCATAATATGAACAGAATCACGTGGTGCCATGAAAACCGTCTGTGAGCAAAGCTGTGGTAGGGCCGGCCGTACCTTGTGACAATGGTGCACGGCGGAGACGATCTGCCGGAAGAAGTGTCTGGTCTCCCTCTCGCTAAGGCGCCGCCGCTCGCTGATGTAGTCGTACAGCTCCCCTTTGCTGGCATACTCCATGATGATCACAATCTTATCTTTGTTCTCGAACACTGCGGGAGGAACGGCAATACACAAACACCCTGTTTAACTGACAAGCTCGCTAGTAACTACAGGCCGTGCGAGAGGGGACAACAGAGATGTCGCTGGACAAACAAATCAGTCCACAGCGTCACGAGGAGATGGGCAAGTTTCCCAGCCAGGTGGGCAATGACATCATCGCTGCTGTTACTGGACTTGCGTCTGTAATATCACGGGGAATGTGCCTCTCTCTTCTGAGGACCCCACTACTCCCTTTACCAGGTTCATTTCCCACAAGAGCCTCCCACCAGAACTGCCTCCCTGTAGATGGGGAACAACAAACACGACTACCATTTATTAACCATTTGATATGGACCAACTACCCAGACCCCAAAACGGGTGGCGAAACTTGTCGTCTCTTTGCTCAAAACCTTCCAGACTTTCCATCTCACTCAAAATAAAACCCGAAGTTCCAAATGTGGCCACCAGGTCCTACATGTCCTATGGACCCCTTTTAGCCCTATTACGTATCTAGTCTGTGCATTTATTCTGTCTACCTCACTAGAATCTAAATGAGGGATGGTTTATTTCATTCACTGATGTACCTCCAGCACTCAATGCCTTTTGGCAAAGGGGCTCAATTAATATTTATTAAATGAGGGAATTCAAAACTTCACAAATGCATTCTGGACCATTATACTAAATAACTACATGGCACTAAATGCTTCTCTCTCCCCAAACCTGATATTCTCTAGCAGTAATGCTCAAACCCTGCTCGACTGAGTCCTAGGAGTATCAGGCAGATGCCCATGGGGGTAGGTCAGGGGAGATCATGAAGGACAGGCTCTAGGTCCTCAGCTCCACCTCAGCCAAAGCCACTCCACTGCTATCTGCTTTATAGTTGGGGCTTTCACATAAGACGTCCTTTGAGCAAAGACAAAATAATAATTGTGTTGAAATCCAACCTTCCAAGGGATGTGGTATAAAAATGTTGGTAGGGTACCCAAGACCCTCCTTCCCTGAAGGACCCCTGCCTCCCTCCCTCCATCTCATCGGCTTCTTCCACTGCCTGTCAGGCCCCCTATGCCCACCAATGCCAGACTGTTCACTGTTTCTCCCAATCACACACAAACACACTGCTGTTTCCCACCTCCATGCTCTGCCCTCTGCCTTTACTCCCACCTGTCTTACCTGCCAGGGACACTCCAACTCATCAGTCAAGGATGAACTCAAATCTGATGCCCATGTTGCCTCCCTTCTACCTCTCATAATGGATACTTGCAACACAGCACTTCTGAACTGTGTGGATATATTTGCTGATTTACATATTTATTTCCTCTGCCAGGACTGTGAGCCTGGACTTGGAGAGGTAAAAACTGTAGTTTTGGAATCAGACACTCCTAAGTAGATTCCTAGACCTCCCTCTTACTTGCTGTGTGACTCTGGGGGAGTTGCTTACCCTCCCTGTGCCTCACACTTTAGTCAATGGTAAAATGTGAATACTATCAGTAAGTACTTCCTAGAATTGTTGGGAGGGTTTATTGATATCAGGTACGTGAAATGCTTAACAACAAGGCTTGTACTTATGGCATACACTCAATAATGTTAGTTATTATTATTGGTATCACTACTATGGGATCCCAGGGCCTAGCACTGAGCCAGACACACTTGATGAACTGGAACGTGCTCCCAGCCTGGGTCCCCTGTCCTCCCATACCTTGTCACTGGCTGCTAGAAGCTCAGGCTCCTCCAGTTCCTTTTTGGCTCCTTCAAGTCAAGCCAAACCTCTCTGATAAAATGAAGGGAGAAGGAGGAGGGCAGGAAGGAGGAGGAAAGGGAACAGCAGATCGAAATGGGCTGCTCTGGGCTTCCCTAGTGGCGCAGTGGTTGAGAGTCCGCCTGCCGATGCAGGGGGCACGGGTTCGTATCCCGGTCCGGGAGGATCCCACATGCACAGGGCGGCTGCGCCCGTGAGCCTTGGCCACTGAGCCTGCGTGTCCAGAGCCTGTGCTCCGCAACGGGAGAGGGCACAACAGTGAGAGGCCCGCGTACCGCAAGAAAAACAAAAACAAAAACAAAATTGGCTGCTCCTGCATCTGCTGGCCTCGGTGTGCCCTGCAGCTTTGGCTCTTGCCAGGGATTTCAGCCTGTTGTGCGCTTTTCATTAACAATAAACTTTGGAAACTGGAAAAGCTGCCTCAAGATGCATGGCTCAGCCTCTAAAAATGATAGAGTGATAGGCCCTGGAGAGGGCAGTGGGTTTTCTAATTTTAAAAACCAGTGGGGTCAGGGCGGAGGAGGAAGAGGGAAAGTACTCCGACAGGGAAATAAACAAGGAGCCTCACACCCCCGAAGAGTCTGATGCATCCCTGAAGGAGGTCAAAGCCACTGGCCCCTTCAGTGACCATCAGAAGGTGTGGGTCACTGGCTGCACGCAGACGAAAGGACTGTTTCAGTGACCAGATGTATCCCTTTCCAAACGGCTAACTTGGTATCAGGGAGATATAAACACAATTCAGTTCGACACAGTTCAATATGTCAAATGTTTTACTAAACAGCCTCCATCAGTAAGTCCTTCTGGTCCTACCTCTAAAATAGAGCCTGATCCTGTCCACCTGTCTCATGTCCCCGGCCACCCGCTTCTGGATGGTCTCCCCTCTGTTCACTCTTGCCTCTTTGCTGACTGCATTTGGAGGGGGTGCTGGGGAACAGTTCCCAATGCACGTTTCATGGAACACTAGTCCCACAAGACATTCTGGAGGAAAAGAAGGGTTCCATGGTAAAATATTTGGAAAATGCTAGTACTTGATCACCCCTTGGAGAACCTAGTTTCTCTAACCCTGAGTTTTGCAGGGCGATTTGGCCACTGCAGTACTCCTACTGAACTAACTGGGAGCCAGTATGGGAAACAATGGATGAACGAGGCGATAGCCTCACTGTTGCTGGTAGGGCTGGTGGGCAGCCGGGCAAGAGAACTGTCCACGGGGCCAGGCCTGGCTCTGAGATCCCACCCCCAGTCCTCCAGCAGGAAGCAGCTGGAGTCAGGGTCAAGGCCCTGATTGCAGCCCTAGATTAGCTAAATGCAAACATTTCTAGACTTGGGGCATCAGTGATTCATCCAGGAGGCCACGTGGTATTATACATGAAGCTTCCTGAGCCCTTCCTAATAACAGCAGCATTTACTGAAGGCCTACTATGTGCAGGCACTGTACCCATGGCATTTTGCACCAATTATTTCATATGGCTTTGGTCCTATGAGTATCTCTGTTCTACAGATGAGAAAGCCCGGGTACAGCAAGGTTAATAACTACCACGGCCACAAAGCAAGCTCGAGGCCTGGGCCCACGGTCTGATGGCACACTCCACCCTCTTAGCCCCTATACTGCTATCCATATACATCAACCACTCTGAACCTCAGTCTCTTCATCAGTCAAATGAGGCTAACAACTTCCTCACACGGTAATGGGGGATTCAGTGAGCTCATGGGCCTAGCACCCTGAGCACGGTGCCCTGGCCACTGCTCAGTCAATGGGAGCTATTCTCATAATCACTTCATCTGCCTCTTAGGCAGCTCTGGCAAACAAAACCCTAAGACTTTCCTCTCCCGGCCAGCATCACTGTTTAAAACATGCTGTGGCTCCGCAGAATCACAGGATTTTCGAGCAGGAAGAACCTTAGAGATCAGCTATTATTTTTCCAGAATAGCCCAGGATTTATAATGTATAACAGCAAGGCCTTGGGAATTCGTCCTGAAGAATGACCGGCTTCCGCACCCCTGGCCCACGACTCCTTGCCCACGGTGAGGTCCCTATCCGCCAGGTGACAGGAACACTCTCAGCCATTCTTCTGGCAAAAAGGGCTGCTTCCCTTGGGCACTTTTACAACTGGTTATTTATAAGCCCAGAAATCTTGTCTGTGTTTTTGTTATTAGTCACTAAGCAAAAGCTTATTTTCCACCAGTTGGGAAGGGTTTCCTTTCTGAAAAATGAAAGCCTGTGTCTCTTGGCCAGACAGTTCTACCCAGAAGCCCGGTGGCTCCAGAATGGTAGGGAAAACTATGGCCCTTGACATGCCAAGCCTACCAGGAAAATTAAACCCCTGAATAGAAACTGAGCTCAACTTGAGTCAGCCCACAGCGCAGGGGCCAGGTCCATGTGGTGCAGACCCAGGTTTCTAGAAGAGCCACAAAAACTTTACAAAGCACCCACGACGTGCATGGCACTGGGGATACTGGAAGAAATCTTTACCAGGGTAAGAAGGGGAGGAAAGGTCAGCCCGGCAGAAGGAGCAACATGAGTGAAGGGGGGAACAGGAGCGCCGTAGGCGGGACCCCCAGAGGGGACAGGTGCCAGGGACTAAGACAAGGGAAAGAAGCAACAGACTATGAATGAAGCACAGAGGCTTGAATGCCCACAAGGAGCTTGACAGACACGCAACCAAACATCGCCAAGAACAATAAACATATGGAACAAGGGACAGGGTAGCAGCCAGGATCCTGGACCCATGAAAGAGTGCAGGGCTCACATCACCCCAAGAGCCTCCCCAGTCAGTGATCTCTCCTCTCCTAGAAGGCTGATTCATAATCACCATAGTTAACACTTACTGAGCGACTACTGCATGCCATGGATTGTCACATCCAATACTAACAATCCTATGAGACATTAATATCACCCTTACTTCATAGATAGAGGACCAGCGCTCAGATCTAGAAACAATGTGGCCAGCGCCCCGCACGTCCTCTTCGGTCACTAACCATCTCCCCAAGGATATGTATATAAGCCAATATCATAGATTAGTTTTGGACTTTGAGTTTTCTAAAAATGGAATCATGCAGCATACAGTATATTCTTTTGCGTCTGGTTTCATTCGTTCAACATTATATTTGTAAGAATAATCCATGCCATTCCATGTAGTCAAAGATCGTCCATCCTCGTTGCTGGAGAGTACTCCAATTTGTGTCTCATGCTAACTTATCCATTCTACTGGTGAGAGACATCTGGGTTGTTTCCAGGTGAGGGTCATTACGACTCATGCTGCTATGAACATTCTTGTGTGTGTCTTTTGACGCTCCTCTGTATGCATGTCTGTTGGGCAGATAACCAGTAAGGATCTGATCCCAAACGTGGCTGACTTGAAAGCTTATATTCTCGCCATGACTCCCCACCACTTTCCTCCATCATAGGTTTACTCTCCTTGCCTAATACTCAGTAAAGATTCTCCTTCATTAAAGAGAACCAACATCGCTCCCTTTTCTGACAATGCTTGTTTATCAGCCTATCTGAAGCATTTACCTGAACATTTTGCTACGTGTTAAAGGAGATACAAATGTAGCATAAGACGGTCTTTGTCCTCAAGGAGTTGCTATCCAGTTGTATAAAACTAGTACTTATAAAATAAATCAAATGCTAGCCTGTGGGATACAGACTTTAAGTCCCCAGATGAGCAGCGAGAACGATGCGTGAGGCAGGCTGAGTGGGCCTGAGGAGATTCCTAGAGAAAACAGGCATGGAACTGAACCATCAAAAACACCTTGGGGGCTTCCCTGGTGGCGCAGTGGTTGAGAGTCCGCCCGCCAATGCAGGGAACACGGGTTCGTGCCCCAGTCCGGGAAGATCCCGCATGCCGCGGAGCGGCTGGGCCCGTGAGCCATGGCCGCCTGAGCCTGCGCATCCGGAACCTGTGCTCCGCAACGGGAGGGGCCACAGCAGTGAGAGGCCCGCGTACCGCAAAACAAAAAACAAAAAACAACAAAACACCTTGGGTTCTGTTTGCACAAGCTGGTTTTACCATTGTCTCGGCATATCCTAAAATATCCAGACTCTCTCCTTTTTCTTCTACTGTTCCGCAGGAGGGCCTTCTTCCCGGATACCAACTTGAATTATTCTTCTTGTTTTCTGTTTATTTTCCATTTCAAGGGAGGGTGGGAATTGGCTGCTATATAGTAACAGCCACTTCTCCCAATTAATTCTGAATTTCATCAGATGTTCAGTTTGACAGTCCAGTTCTGCCTTCTGATTGTCTGGCTTTCACAACCACGCTAATTACCCAACTCCTAACCCTTCCCTCCCTTGGGGTTAATAACACAACTTGTATAACTTGAGAAAATGCATACGATAAAAACAGTGGCCTGGCCTGGGAGAGACGCCGATGAGTGAGGAGATCTTGGGATTTCAACCATCCACTGGTCATTTAGAGCCAAATACGAGGCCAGGTAGGAAGAAAATGGGCTTGGGAGGGAGAGAGTGAGAATCAATTAACAGGACGTTCCATGAGAAGCAGGTTATAAAAAATGGAGGCTCTCTTTCTGCTTAACATGGAACCTCAAGAGAGGAAGACTCATCGGTTGGTTTTAGGTGAAAGGCCAAGAGCCTAGGATGGACCAGTCTGAATTCTCTTCATGCCTTTGCCTTCCATCGACTCCATCTCCTAAATCAGTTCCAGGATGCTGCCATTCGCTCCATGGCAGGGCCTCCTCACATTAGCAGCATTTTTATTACTTTCCTAAGCCCTCAGATAGAAGTACCATTCCACTCCTCGGGGTGCTCTTTTATTAAAGTTCAGGAGGATCCTCCCAGAAAGTCATTTTCTTTTTCATTTCAGAAATGGAGTGATCTTTCCTTGGCAAGAACTGTCTGCAGCCTAATTGGGACATTTAGTCAATACAAGACTCATACTTTAAGAGTTCCCTCCCCAGAACTAAACTTCAGACACCTCATGGGCTTAGACCTTCATAAAATGGTCCTCTAATCCCTTAAGTCTGAAAGCCCAGGGCAGTGAGAGTGAGAAAATTAACCTAGACTGGCAGCTCTCCCATCATCAGTGAGTTGGTCAGAGTTGACTCAATGTGTTTCCTGGTTTGGACAATGAAAGGCTCTTTAGCTCACTCATTGTCTTCTTAAACCAAAACTCTTTCTGGATGTCGGCTGGCATGCCCAGGGAGAACCAGAGTCAAGCAAGCCACCCACCGCCAGCAGTGGACTCCACAGAAGGCAGACAAAATGAAAGAAAGTGTATAAGCTGCCCGAGGAAGAGCAGATGTAAAAGGCTGGCCAAGTACCATTTATTAGTGCTATCTGGGGAGACCAATAGCAAACCCTAGGAGGGCAGGGGACATGACCAGGATAGAGGGGCTGTGTGGGAGAAGGAATCAGGATGCCATGTAGGACCAACCATTGGACTCCACCCTCCTCCACAGTGAACTTCTGGAAAAAAGCATGCTCCCCCAATCTGCACAGTGAAGGGACAGAAAACCCACCCTCTGTGAAAACAGCCTTAGTCTCCCTCTCCTGAAAATCCCCACAGGTGGCTTTGTTATATGGTTTCACCCCACCCTTATCACTTCGGGTGGAAAAGACAAACTTGTGGGCATCACACCTCTGGTTCTAGCCACTGCTTGACCCTGAGGTATGGCTCAGGACGATCTTGTCAACCCTAAATTCTGGTCTGCTTCGTTGGGCAACAGAGTGCAGAGCTTAAGAGCTTGACTCCCGAAGCCAGGCTACCTGGGTGCAAACCCAGGTCCTGCCATTTACCCATCTGAGTGACCTTGGCAAGTTACTTAACCTTTCTGTTGCCTCAGTTTCTCCATCTGTTAAAATGAAGCTTCTATCCTCATTGTGAGGATTACCCCAGCACACAGCGCTAAGCAGACATTTAAGTGTCAGCTGTTATTATTAGGCAGCAAATCTTAGTTTAAGAAAGAAGAACAAACGAAGACATGCCTGGCTCAAATCCAGGATTATTATGGATCTGCATTGGCAGAATCCACACTTGCGATTGCATTTGTGCCCTTGAGGGATGGGAGAGGGGTAGGAGAACAGAGGAAAGAGT
>NW_006774244.1:384385-386569 GCF_000442215.2 Lipotes vexillifer | reverse complement strand
AGTGAACTAACACAAAGACATCAAAGGACTCCGCAAGCCTGGTTCTCTTAACTGCGGTCCATTCTTCAGTCCCCAGTGGTGTTCCAAAGCACAGATGTCATTCCGGGAGCCGTACCTACCAGATGAGCCCACTGTCAGAAGTCACTGGAGGGGGCGGAGCACAAATTCCCAAATCAAAAACCCCTCAAACTCTGCAAGTTAGAAGTTATAGTTCATCTAGTCCAATCCCCCTTTCAATATCCAAATCTCCTCTGTAGGGTATGGTCATTGTAGAGACCCCCCTTCTACACTCCATGAGCCTTCCTAATTTGCAGCCTCGGCAAATTAACAGAGCCATCCCAGTTCATTTCAAAAGACCCTAAGTTACATGGCAATACAGTTCCTTTTTTCTTTCTTTCTTTAAAAATCAGCTTCAAGTACTAGTGGTGTTATTTGAGGCACTAGAAAATATTGAATTCCAGGAAACCCAAGAGGGCGAGGCAGGACAGCCAGGGAGTAGCATTCGTGTTGGGTTGTTTTATTTCTAATCTCCAGCCTCTAGAAAAATGACTTGGGTGTAATCAAATGAAAACAATGAAAATAATACACTTGAAGGTCAAATAGCTAACTTCATAGGAAACTCATTAGAAACGTGACTGGACAGATTCACAGCCCAAGAGCTTGTTTGTCTGATTATTAGTGAAGAAAACTCTCTGGAGCTGTGTGATTAACGGGTGGGTCCTTCATTTGGATGCAGTCTGAAGAGACTTCATGTGGAACTTGTGAATCTGACAGCAGAGGGAGTGTGTTAAAATGCTCAGCAATTCGCCATGGGTTCAGAAGAGTAAACACAAGCATAATACACCACTTTGCCAAGTTCAACAAACTGTTTCATGGGGCTCTGAGTCCCTGATGAGGGCAGCAACCAAATGGCTGAGGAAGGAAACCCAAGCCCAAAGGTATCGCCCACGGCTCACTGGTGACAGCTGCCAGACACATGTTCTGCTCTGGAATCCACTGATGACAAATGATCGGACCAAGACAAGTTTCTAGAGCAGGGCTCACTTCCTCCTGGCTGGAGGATCAAGCCCATCTTTCTCAGGCTGGCCAATTAAATTGAAATCCCTAGGGGTGAGGCCCAGGCATCAGCATTTCTTCTTGCAAACGCCCCATGAGGTTCTAATGTGCATCCAGAGTTCAGAATCACTGAAATGGACAATCTGGCCTCAACCTTCTCTGCTGCCACCTCCCAATAGAAGTTTCTATTCCAGCCAGAAAGGACCTCTCAGATCTCTAACTCACATCACATCAAGAATGATCAGTATGGTTTATTGAGCGTGTATCTGGGACCAAGCTTAGCCATTTTGTTCATTATCTTAATCCTCACAATCTTGTCTATAAAGTAGCTAGCTATTGACCCCATTTTATAGCTAAGGGAACCAAGCCTCAGAGAGGTTAAGTCACTACCCCAAGGTCACACAGTAGCAATTGGCAAAGCAACTGATTCATTCAAATCTAAGCCCATTTGGACAATGCATACATATTCACCCTGCTAGACCAGTACCTGGAATATAGGTGCTCAATACATCTTTGTAAAATGAATGACTGAATGAATGAATGATTAAGTAAGCAAGTGAATAAGAACACGGGGTAGTATTAGTGACCCACAGACCTTGTTAGGTCAAATCAGCTGTCCCTTGGCTTCGAAAGAGCCTAAATCAGGATTTGCCTGCTGCCTGAAAGCCCTGGATTAAGTCACTTGAGCCAGAGAAGAAGAATGTTAACGGCTTCCATCGTAGGTATTTTCCAAATCACTGATGCTCGCAATGAAGCCCTGCTTTAGTTTCTAACCTACTGAGCAGGGGTTTTTCTAATATGGTGCTTCTCAAACTTGAGTGCATCAGAGTCACCTGGAGGGCTGGTTATTACACAGAACATCAGGTCCACTTGCAGGGTATCTGATTCAGTGGGTCTGGGATGGGGGCCCAGGAGATGCTGACGCTTCTGGCCCTGGGTCACCCTCTTAGAATCGTGCTCAAGTGTATTATTCGGCAGTTTATCGGGATCCTGCCATCCTCAAGGGGCTCTCTTCCAGGGGCAGCAAAAGTTTCTCACTCCAGGACCTCTGCTGAGTTCCGTGGAAACATCCTGCACTGGCCCCATTGCCTCTGGCCACAAGTTGCCAGGGAGGAGAAGGCAGGAATG
>NW_006774244.1:377062-384341 GCF_000442215.2 Lipotes vexillifer | reverse complement strand
GAATGCCTGTCATCAGAGCCTGGATTTTTAAAGCAGTGATTTTCACCAAGAGGCAAGAACTAGATCCCCTTCCAGAAAGATCTACCGGGATCTCATAAGGCACAGGTAGCTTAAAAAAGCATATTGTAATGTATACTTCTAAGAAGCTGGGAGGAGCTTTTAACTGACAGTAAACTCATCCAAAACGTCTCCACAGTAAGAGTTCGGAGAATTTTAGTAGAATATAGACTCTTTTACATCTTCTCATGGACAGCAGGTTTAAGGCTCATGGAGCCAGGGCATGAAACTCACATGATTATTAAAAGAAGCCCATTTGCTTGCTACTGTGTTTCTGAAGTTTGAGAGACTCCCAAAGGCAAGAGATCACAGCTGACAAATGCCAAATAGCCCTCCTACTTTGTCCCAGAAAGCCAGGCTCACCCTTACCTAAGACAGGGGATGTGATGAAAAGGCTGGCCAGTCTGGCATATCACAATGTAAAAAAGGGCCGAGAGAGAAGATGTAATCTTGCAGGGCCAAGAAAAGAGATTTCCAGGACCAAAACAAACAAGAGCATAAAAGTGAAGGCACCGGCCCAATCCCCCGACTCCCCACCTTTTTGCTTTTACATGCTGGACTGTGCTGTTTCCCTGAAGCGTTGTGCAGCAAGATGCTCGTTGGTGGTTTTGCAGATTGAGTCTCCTGGGCTTCCAAAGGGGAAATGGGGGTGAGACAATGTGCCTTTGATGTTTGAACTTGGGTCCTGAAATCAGAACCCCAGGCAAAAACCGTTTTTATCTCTTCCATCCTAGGCAAACCAAGTTGAAAGCTCCGGGGCACTTCCTTTTCAGCTGTTCTTTCCTTATTGTCAATTACCTCCCTGCTGAGAGAATGGAATTCCTTTGACTGAAAACAGGGGTCCATCCCAAGATGGTGCCAGAGATTTCTTTCTTCCTTTTCTCTCTCGATTAGGTTACCCTTATAGCATCACACGCTAGAAGATGTATGTCTATCCTCTGTTATTTACTTAGCATTAGAAGCCAGTTATGGTTTGTGTGTTTACACAGAGTTGACAAATTTGAGGGTCAATCACCTTCACTTACGTGTCAATAGGAGAGTAACCCCAGGATCTGGTTTGAGAAAGAAACATTTAAGAGGAATTATTTTTGAGATCTGGTGAACAGCGGCACTGATTCAGTGAAGCTGCAGATTTTATGAGCCCGCAGGTACTGTGAATAATATACAAATAACTTACATTTCCATGAACTGCAGCTTAGGAAACACTTGACCCATGAATTTACTGGACTGGGGACCCAAGCTTCTTCCTAGCATGTATGCAGAAATATTCTCTAAAATACCCACCAAGCTGGGATTTAATGCTCTCACATATTTAAGACAGTAACCTCTATGAAGGCCAGGAATTATCTGTATGTATCACAGGGTTTAGGGCAAGGCTTGCCCCCAATTAGGGGTCGCTGCAGACCACCAAATACCTGGTTAGTATCAGCAGCACAAGCTTCAGAGTGTCGCTAAGTTCAACTCTCAGATCCACCAGTTACTAGTAGTTGGTATAACCTTGGAAAATGCACTTAGCCACCCAGCTGAATTTTCCTTACCATAAAATAGGGATCTTAACAATTCATCTTTCAGGGATATAAGGATTAAATGAGATCATACATACACATATCCTAGCACAGGGTAAACACTCAATAACTCCAAGCTATTATTAGTATTATTTTCAAGTGTTAATTTTAAAACGTTACTTCCCTCCTCAAAACCAGTGGCATCCCCCTACTCCTGGTGTAAAAAATCCATACTCTTTCCTTTAGCCAATGTGGTCAAAATCTGGCCCTCTCCAATTTCCTCTCTCCTGCCACCCTATTCAGTCCCTCAGTCTCAGAGGCCCTCTGTCACTTCTCACAACACAAGCTGCTTCCCTCCTCTGAGCATCTGCACATACTGCTCCCTCTTCCTGGAATGCCCAGGTCTTCGAAGGGCTCACTTCTCATTCCATTCAGGTCTCAGCTCAAAAGTCACTTATCTGTTCGCTTGTCTATTCACTAAATTTCAGCTCCATAGCCCAGAGCCTGTCTTGTTCACCTTTGCATTCCTAGTACCTAGAACAGGGCCTGGCACATAGTAGGCACTTAGTTTTTTTAATGAATGAATTATTCCTCTGGAACTAGTTATTTCAATATCACTTGATTGTACAGTCCAAAATGGTACATTCCCCACATGAAACCCCAAAGGTCCTAAACGTACAGGGTTAGGTGCATCATTGCTTTGTCATGTTGCTGCTATTACTGTTACTGCTACTGCTGCTTTTGCTAGGATGTGTGTGTGTGGATGTGTGTGTGTGTGTGTGTGTGTGTGTGTGTGTGTGTGTTTTAAATCACAAAGGTCCTTGTTGAAGAAGAAATTGTAAAGTTCACTTAGCTAATGTCCAAACAGCCAACTAGATGCCTGGGCACTGATTTTTCACTCAGAAAATTAACACATGTCTGAACTCAGCTAAGGCTCCTGATTGGCCCATCAAACGACCAATCAGCTTCCAGGGAGAAGGTTTCACTTTGTGAGCTACAGAGGGACCAGGGTATTAACTCACAGACTCAGTTCCCACCACCACTGCTACCTCTGCACTGCCCCTGCCACACCCCAGGGTTGAAAAGGAGGGAAAAGGCCAGGCTGAGGGGGATGCCTGGGGCACAGTGGTGGGCTGCAGAGCCAGCAAAACAAGACACAAGGTCAGAAATACAGGGCTGAGGCCTGGCAGAGGGAAAAAAACAAGTGGGGTAAGAAGACCTGTGTGCCAGGGCCACCAACTAGCCAGCATACCCAGTATTATAAGCTGAATATTCCCAGCCCCACTGCAAAACAAAAAACAAACAAACAAAAAACCCTATGTTGAAGTCCTAACACCTAGTTCCTCAGAATGCAATCCTATTTGGAGATAGTCTTTAAAGAAGTAATCAAGTTAAAATGAGGTCATTAGGGTGGGCCCTAAGCCAAAATGATTAGTGTCCTTCTAAGAAGGAAAAATTTAGACACAGACACATACAGATGTGAAGACACAGGGAGAAAATGGCAGTCTACAAGCCAAGGAGAGAGGCCTTCGAAGAAACCAACTCTACTGACACCTTAGTCTTGGACTTTCAAGCCTCCAAATCCAAGAAAAAATAAATTTCTATTGTTTAAGCCACCCAGTCTGTGGTAGCAGCCCTAGCAAACAAACACACCCAGGGAGTCATAAACTTTCCAGAGCCTCAGTTTCCACAACTACGATGCTGTCCAATATGGCAGCCACTAGCCAAATGTGGCCGTTGAGCTACTTGAAATGTGGCTAAAGTGTCTGAGGAGCTGAATTTTTATTTCAATTAATTTTAATATCCATCTGTAGCTAGTGGCTTAGATAATAGTTACATACTTAATCTACTTAAGTATGTAGATAATAGTTACGTACTTAATTTCAGAGGATTTACAGACCCCCTGTAGCTTACTCATGAAATATCCTGTCAGTGGACCCCAGATTAAGAACTACTTAGGATGATTATGGGGCCTTCATAACAATGACCTTTTTGAGCTTACCAGTATATGTATCATCTCATTTAATCCTACTGACAAACCCTAGGAGGGGGTAGAATTGTTATCCCAGTATAGGTGCAGTCAGTGAGGCACTGAAAGGCCCACCATCCTGCTCAAAGTCTCAAGTCCGGTGTGAGAACTCAAGCTCTTCCCTGACTCCCTAAAGCCTGTTCTAAGGGTTTTATGAATTGAAGCCCAAGCTCTCACCTGAGGCCTTGGTGAAAGTTATTTCTAGTCACCCAAAGAACTTTAATTCATGCTGATACCCATCTTTAAAGTTACAAGCAAGGGCTTCTCTTCTTGAAGCCTCCAGTAGGGGCTGGACTAAGGCCTCGACCTTGATAATAGGATGTTCTTCCATTGAGGTTCATCTCTGGCCTTCCCTTGGAAGGGGGACAGAGTCCTGTTCCCCATTCAGCCTGAAGGATTCCCAAGGTCAAGGAGGGCATGATGCTAGTAAAGAAGTAGGCTTCTTGATGCCAGACTTCTGTGACCACAGACCGTCTCCCAAATAAGGAACTGGAAACTTCATGCTGGATTAAAACTCTGCTTCCTGGTAAAGAAGCCTCCAGCTCTAGGCTAAGAAATCTCACAGAACTGCACACAGAGCACGTGACCCACACTGGTCCACACTCTGCATGATGGCCTTCAGGTTTCCATGGCAACCGGGCCACGCAGAGCAAAAACACTCCACATTTCATAAAATTCGCTCTCATCCTGCATTTTGTATCTCAACTCACTTCTCACTTCTGGAAATTCCCCTCAATTACCAGGCATATTCAGATTTGTTTTAACAGCCTGGAATTCTACTTTTGTCAATTCTTCCTCCAAAAAACTCCTTCAAGGCCCAGCTTGGATGCCATATATTTCCATGAAAACTTCTAAGCTTGGGCCTCCTTGGTCCCAGAATATATTGTTTACATATCTACGGCAGGTCCTGGGCAGGGCCTGGGACTCTGCATTTCTAACAATCCCAATTTATGCTGATGCTGCTGGTCCAGGGACTGCAGTTTGAGACTCACTGCAAGAGATGTTTGTGGAATGAATAAGTGACTGAATAAATGCAGATTTCCCCCTTAAAAGTCCTATCTCCAAGGGTCCCAAAAATGAGCTTTAGAAAAATCAAGGTAAAAGATATTACCAGCATTTACTTCTACATGAAGAGCAAAAATAGAAATAGCAGGGGGAAAAAAGCACAGCAAAACCCAGCAGGGAACCAGAAGAAGGGAGACTGAAATGTCAGAAAAATGTTAGGGTCACCGTCTGGTTTCCTCTTAGCCCTTACTGTGTAAGTTATGATGAACAGACCAGAAATTAAAAGTAGGTTTATTTTTCTGACTCAAACATATATTAAAAAGTATTCTACAGAAATGTTTTGACTCAGTAAATCCAAGACTAGGGATTTTTCATAAGAAAATAATCAGAAATGAATGTAAACATGATGTACAAGGAGAGTCTTTAAAGCCCTGTTTGTAATAACCAGAAATTTAAAACAATTTATATATTTGACAGAAGAAAATAGATCCAATAAATTATGGTATGTCCATAAATGGAACACTATAAAGCCTTTTAAAATGTCCTTATAGTGGAATATTTATTGATATAGGAAGAGATGCATGATATAAAAAATGAAAAAAAATCAAGCTAAAACCCAGTATAAACAGTATGATCTAACTCTGGATAAAAACCACATACAGATATAGAAAAGTAGACTAAAAATATAAAAATGTATAAAGAGCCATTCATCAAAATGAGAGAGCAGAAATCATTTTTAAAATGTTAACAGTTGTATTTCAATCATTTCTGCAATAAACACATGTTGCTTGTGTAATTTTTTAAAGGATTATTTTTTTAAATGATAGACTGGGAAGTTTATACTCTCCATTTCTTCCCATGAGGAACTAAAGAGTTGAAGCATGAGCACCTTTATAAGCTTTTCCCCTCCCTGTCCTTCTATAAACACCAACTCGAACTGCATTTGCAAAGTATCTGTCCC
The DNA here is from genome assembly GCF_000442215.2 of Lipotes vexillifer. Lineage (NCBI taxonomy): Eukaryota > Metazoa > Chordata > Mammalia > Artiodactyla > Lipotidae > Lipotes > Lipotes vexillifer. The sequence goes on along the minus strand of NW_006774244.1, from coordinate 378,784 downwards.
ACCAACAGATCCCTCTTCTTTCTTGGCATTTCTTGGACCTGCTGGAAGTTAATTCCTAACTCAGAAAGGCTAACTTTGAATAACTCATGACACCACCCCTGAAGCATCAGCTTTGGGGAATGACATTTACAACAGATCCACCGTTACTTGGCCACCCAGAAAACTGCCATTTTCCGGAAACCATGGCTGTCTCACATACTGGTTTTCAAGAAGGTGGGTTGCTAAGCAACCACCAAGAAACGGGGAAGATAGAAGAAGGCACCAGCCACAGCTATTTTATCACCAAAGTGCACTGTGCTACATGTGTCTGGTTGCACTCAAGGTAACCAAATAAGAGATAACACCCAGCTATTTTTGCATCATGAGGAAAAAATACTTGGCTCCTGCCCAGAAGGGCAATTACCTAAAAATCTTGGCAGGCCCCATGGTATGAGAAATGGTAACTGATACGGGGGTGAAAAAAAAATCACTGACCTTCATAAATACTGATGATATGAGGATGGTTGAGGGATGACATGATCTCAATCTCTCGTCTGATGTGAACCATGTCTTGTTCATCCTTAATTTTGTCCTTACGAATGGATTTTATAGCAACCTATAAAGTCAGGAAATGAAATGTTACTCAGAGAACTAAACAGATGCAAATCAGCCATTGGGAGAGTTTGGAAAATAAATACAGATGTTACTTGTTGGCAGAACCGACAATAACCAAAACAAAGCTTCGAAATACCCCCGTCACATCTTTCATTTATAGCAAAAACACCCTTCTCCAGACAACAGAAAACATCAGGTTTTAACAGCCTGAGTTTGGGATGGTGGCTTTTTTTTTTTTTTTTCCCCCACAAAGCAGAGGGCTGCTTCACGCGGCCAGATTCATTTACTCTAGGAACCCTGATCCTTTGAAGAAAGAAAAAAGGAGAGCTTGGTTTACAGGGTGTCGATGATTAAACATGGAGAGGTGAAATTAGCATCACTCAGCCCCACCATGCAGCTGCCGCCGCAGTGATGGATAGAAAAGGCTTTATTGCGTGGCGTGTCTCAAGGCCAGTTCTGCTCAAACCTTGGGTTTTAAGACTCCGGCTTATGCTATGCTGATGCAATTGCTCAGAAGCCAAATCCTTCCTACATCCTTCCTCTCACTAAGGCACCTTTGACAGCAAGTGATACGACCAAAAGGCCCTGCTTGAGAAAAGTCAGAGTAAAACCAAGGAAGCTAAGCTAGACTCCCTGCCCAGCCCCAGTTGATTCCAAAAGCTCCGTGCCAATGTTGTCTGCAAATCCAAACTGCAGAGTTGCCAGGGCCAAGGCGCAGAGCAATTACTCAAAAGAAACACATAAATAAAAAGACATTAAAGGACAATGGGAATCTAATAAGGAAGAAATATGTTTGCCAATGAATTCATCTCTGCTCATAAACAAGTTGGTTGGTAATTTGATCCGCCTTGGCTCTAAGGGGGGCAAAAACTACTTTGGCAGAGGGGGTTAGCCATGGGTAACAAGGAAACCTGCCAATCGATTTGCTGCCAGCTCTGAAAGCCTGCTTAGTTCCCTCCAAACTGGTCCTCTTGTGACCTCAACCCTCACCTTAGCAACCTTTCCTGGATGAAAGGAAGTAAAACCACCCCTTGGATTGCAAAGGCTCTGGAGGAAAAAGTCCTTGTTAGCAGCAGCCCAGGGCCACACCTTGCCTATCACAGGGTCAAGCATGGGCGGCTGCAGCAG
>NW_006774244.1:366274-377052 GCF_000442215.2 Lipotes vexillifer | reverse complement strand
AATGCACTCACACCTGTGAGCATCTGCAGTTTCCGACTGGGCACCAGATCCCCACACAGCGCTATATACGGAAATGTTTCTAAAATACAACCAGTCCATCTGTGACGCCTCAAGACTTAGGAAGCTCTTATTATTCTTGATTTTGCTCTTTGCTGGTTAAATCAACTAGCAGGTCCCCGGATGTCTCCTTTGCAGACCTTTCCCCAGCTGTCATTAAATCAGTATTGGTGTCATAACCTGACCCTACACTAGTGGGGATCTTGTTCACTGCTTTCTCTCCAGCGCTTAAAACCATGCCTGGCGCGTGGCAGGCCTGAGAAAACACTGAGTGTGGGCAGGGAGGCAGGTACATAGAGAGGGAAGGGGGAAGGGGGAAGGAGGGCAGGGGGACAGGGGTCGATGTTATTAGGTGGATGAGAGGCCAGACCAGGGAAGTGATAGCAGAATTGGAGCAAAAACGGAGGGACCACTCCAGTCAAACAGCACTACCAAGACAGGCACGTCAAGAAGGTGACTTAGGATTTCTTTGGCATCCTACTTAACGTGGGCAATTGAGGAATGGGGAAAGCAAACAGGAAACACAGGACGCCCTGCTGTAAACCCAGGGGCAGGTAGCACCCTCCCTAGAGTGTGGATGGACCACGCATCTGGAGACAAGGAGGCTGCACAGAGATGAATGAGCTTCCAGCTTCAAGGCCCCTTTTCACCAGGGTGCCAGGCCCCCCAGCTCCCCCAGGCCCTCACGACATCCCCATTCAGGATGCAGCAAGAAATGCCTGCCTTTGCTTACGTCAAATGTAAAGACATGACTTGAAGGCTTTATTTTATCTGAGCAGGGCCTGCGATCCTGGGAGCTTGCTCTGGAGGAAGCCGACAGTGAACACACTCAGGCCATGGAGGATGTGGGTGGCTCTTGGACCAACTCCTACATTCCTCCAGGAACTAAAGATGGGCAGAGTGGTGAAACTACCCCTTTGATTATACAGCAGGCTGAACTTGGCCTTGGGGAGGCCCTATTGTCAAATGACAATAGAAATAAATTCTTTCACCATCCAAGGTCAGGGGAGGGTAGTGACATTCTGGGGGTTGAGAAAATAAGTGGACTTGTCAATCCCCCCAACCATGGAGCGAGAGGCCAACGGTCCCACGGTGAATTTGCCAGAGGGATGTTTCCAGCCCAGTGTGAAAAGGAAAGTGCCCACATTCTAATCACACCCCACTCGGCACTGAGGAAACTAAAAGGGCTCCATAAATGTTAATAGCCATGGTGGTTGTCCCTCCACAAAAGCTTCCCTCTTCCGACAATGAATCTTCTATTGAAAGTGTAAAAGAGGGCTCATTCTGCCCCCTATTTCAAAGGCATGGTGGGAGACAAATGCTAGAAATCACTTAGAACTGTGCAACTGTCAAGGCCAGAGGGAAGACATTCAGTTCAACTCCCAAGAGCGGGAGATGACTCACCCAAGGTCATAGATCCAATGAATGGCCAACCACAAAAGCAATGAGGATAGAAATAATAGCGGCATTCACGACGCACTTAATATATGGTACAGACACTGTGATAAGTGCTTTACACACCGCGGATCTTTACATCCTTATCATTCAAGCTTCAGCTCCATGGTCCCTTAGGGAGGCCTTCCCTGACCCCTCTACCTGATAAGGACACTCCTGGCCTTATACTCTCCCTACACCTTTCCCACACCATCTGAAATTATCCTGCTTCTTTGTTTGATGCATATTCAGCCTGAGGCCAAATCCAGCTCCCAGGATGTTTCCATAGGAGCCAGATAGCTAAAAATGGTTGTCACATTTTTGAAGAGTTGTTTAAAAAGGAGAATGAGATCTATAAATGCAGCTCCTGTAATGTAATGCAGTGCCTCCTTTGTGAAGTTGAAGGATAAACTGAGCCAGCACACGGTGAGGCAACATAGCATGATGGTTAAGGACATGGCCTTGAGTCCTGGCGAAAACCACTCATCGGCTGTGTGACCTTGAGCAAGTTGCAAAACCTCTCTGTGCTCCAGTTTCCTCATCTGTCAAGCAGGAAAATACAGGACCCGCCTCACAGGTCCTTATGAGGATTAAATGGCTTAGAACATGCCTGGCCCAGGATAAGGGCTTAATAAATGTCAGCCACATTTAACCCAGAGAGAATACCCAATAAATAGGGCCTTCCTTCCTTTTCTCCAACCTGAGAACAAACTTGAATTCCTCCTGCTTCCTCGTGGGGCAGCAAGTGAAGGTCTAGGGAATGGAGACCACATTTGTTCCCAAAGTGCAAAAAGGGCAGGAGAATCTCTCTCCTGGGTCTTTAAATTGTACCCTCATCAGAAATGTCTGGAAGCTCAGAACAGCTGAGCCCACATGAGCATCCATGGCTCCTGAGTCTGAGACCAGACAGGAGGATGAACAACTGGAACCAGAAAAGCAACCTCAGGACCATTTTCCCTTTCTCCTTCCAATAGTGGCCAAAGGCTACCAAAGAGATACACAGAGATGCCCGATATTATGGAGCAAACCTCCTCCCCAGTTTGCCTCAATCCTCAACCACATCTACAAAGAAAGACAGAGGTAAGGAAAGGGCCCAGCAGGAAGAGGTTACCAGATGTCTGAAATCATACACCCTCCAAAAAAAAAGTCCAGTTTGTTCCTGCAGGAGTTGGAGAGATTTCACTCCCGCCTTCAAAATGAGTGAAGCTGGGAACTCAGGTGTTTAAGCCCGACGCACAGCCCAGCCCCTTTCCTAAGTGTTCCCAAGTCTAGACATCACCGTGTGCCTTATAAATGAGGCCACCCTATCGTTCAATGATTAAACCTTATGGCTGTGGACCTGCAAATTCTGCCCTGCGGTGCCTGACTGTTTAAGAGGCAAACAGCCCAGCCGATGCTGATCCCTTGCTAAATATAACAGCCTTCTCTTCTGCAGTGGTTGTTTTTCCTTTTTTGAATAATCACCCAAAACTACCTGCTCTGCAGCCTGCTGGGCTTCCTTTTCCACAGTGGCCATTGTGAATGTTAAGAGCTCGGGGATCTAGGCAGGGCTATGGGGAGCAGAGCAGTATGATGAAAGCTCAGGCTTTTGCTGGCTGCATGACCTCAGGCAAACCTGAACCTCACAGGTCTCAGTTTCCTCATCTGTAAAATGGGGTCAGCAAGTCCTAACTCTTGGGGCTGTTGTAAGGAGGAGAAGTAAGTACAGTACCTGGCCCTCAGGTGTTCACTGAATGGCAGTGACTATAACGAGGCCTGTCAGAACGACACAGTGATACAGGGTCTTGGGCCACATTTAAAGGGGTGACAAGCCCACAGCACATCATCACACGGGCCTCTCCCCTCCCCATTCCTCCCACACACATCCTCCCCCTCCCCACATTTGTACTGAGGCAAGAACAGGTTAAAATTAATATCCAGCCTGCATGCCTACACAGAGCAGGGCAGCCAGCCATCTTTCTGGGCTGCTTTGGGGAGTGGAGAAAATTCCGGGCAGACTGTGTGTATTTGAGGCTCCAACCAAAAGAATCACTAACCTCTTCCCTCCACAGCCACCTCCCATGATGCTCATTGATTGACATCTGTCAGCCTAAAGAGAGGCTGTTCCAGAACAGTGCCTCTCAAAGGGGTCCTGGGCATTGGTCAAAATGAAGATTCTGAATCCAAAGGTCTAAGGTGGGGCCTGGGATTCTGGGTTTCTAGCAAACTCCCAGGTGATGCACCAGAGCTGTCAGCCCAGGGACCACACTTTGAGTAGCAAGATCTTAGTGCTTTGTCTTTGGCCTAACATATCAACATTTTTAAAGCAGCGGCAATATTCTTAATAATAACAGTAACTAATATCTATTATGTGTTAACCACGTGCCAGTGGACTTTATCTCATTTAGTCCTAACTACAACCCCATTGTACAGGGGCACCAAGGCACCGAGGAGATAAACATTGCCCAAAGTCACGTTGCCTGTAAGAGATGGAGCGAGGACTTGAACCCAGGCAGGCTGAGCCCAGAGACTACTGATTCTTGAGGCTGTGGATAAAGTTGGGACGGACAGCAAATATGGCAGGTGACAGGATCTCTCAAAGGATCCCCAACAGTCCCCAAAGCCCAGTGTGATGGGCCCCCTCCAAGCAGATGAAGTTTTTTACAGGGTCCCATGTGAGGTCCTGGGAGGTCAGGAGTTGGGGACTGAGCAGCAGGGAAGAAACAGGGCCATAAAACACGGCATTAGCATCACTTAGTGAGAACAAGTTTGAGTTCTAATCCCGGCAACAGGAGCTGGCAGCTTCCCTGCCATTCATAGGTGTGATCTCACACCCGGCCACGTTCCACTGCTCCACGGGAGCTGCAAGGCACTGGGTCAGAGGCAGCTCAGGGGACCTTTTCTTACCAAGAGGCCCAGAGGCCATTTGCAGTGGGAATGAATGGTTAGCCAAGTTAAGTTGGAGGCCAGCGTAGGTCCTTCCTGCTCTGGCCTGGTTGATGGTCAGAGTTCAAGGCAAAGGCACAGCTCCGCATGGGCCCCACGGGTCCAAAGCTCCCCAGGATCACCAAACGGCTTTCACTTAGAAAGGCTGTGCCCGGCCATTACCACGGTGACACCAGCCAGGAGGCCACGTTGCAGCCAAGGCCCCTAATTAATTAAATGACCCCCAGCTCTTCGTGAGGAGTCTGGCCAACTCAGGACAACACTCTAGCAAGTTGCCATGATGCAACCAGCCCCATGGGAATCCAAGGCAGCTCCACCGTGGACCTCTTCCTCTCTGGCCTGTTGATTCATGTCAATGAGTGGATGTTTCTTCAGACAGAAGCAGGTTGGAAGCCAAGAGTTGTATCAGCAGGCTCTGAGGAGAGGCGTCCTGACGCCAGGGAGCACAGCATATAGAAGAAAGACCTTTTTCTTCAAAGAACATTATCCTACCATTCGCCACCACCAGCCTTTTAACCTTCTAAGAGGTTCTGAACATATAATCCTGTGTAAATCAGCTCTCAATCCTCGATTTCCCAAAACTCCCCATAAGAGATGGTGTTTCCTCAGATGACCCTCATTTTTTTTTTCTCCTGCCATGAAAAATGTGTTCTATCTCCAGAATTGAAACAGCAAAGCAGATTTTTATTTGACCAGGCCAGGGCCCACTTAGGAGATCCTCAGAAGGGCCTGGGATGTTTCTATCTACAGATACAGTCATCCCTCGTTCTGGACCTGCCCCCTTCAAGTGCTGAGCGAAGAATGTCATTATTGCATGTGTCGATGCCACAAGGGAAGTGGAATTATTGACTAAGAAACTGCAGGCAGATTTACACTCCCTGTATGGCGCTGAGGTTTGTAAACAGGAGACAGTGGCCAGGGCTGACCGGGCAGGGACCGATGGAAAGTTAGCACCAGCAGCAATGATAGAGCAAGCGACAAGCCCACCCCGAGCAGGCAGTCAGATTCCAGGAGACAGCATTTTACCACAGGCTGGTTGGCGTACCACCTGCATCAGATCCTCCATCTGGGGAGGAAAGGGGGATGCTGACTGCCACAATGCAGATTCCAGGGCCCACCCCAGACCTACTGAATTCGAGGATGAGGACAAGCTGGGATGGGCACTTTTTACAAGCTTCCCCTGTGATTCTGCTGCACTCTTTACTTTGACCTTAAACCACAGTCCATGTGGCCGGGATGGCACTCCTTCCGTAACTTAAATACTATGCAGTCATATTAAATGCTAGATGATTAAGGAAAATTCATGAACTGCCCACATCTATAAAGAGGGGAATTTAAAACAAGCTACTCCCTTGAAGGGACTCAGTGACCCGCATTAATTGGCCCCTGGGAAAGGGAAGGTTTGTTCCCAGAGGACACCTGGCTCATCCTAGCCCGAGGCAGGCCTGTGGATGCCCGGAGGCCATGGAAGCTGGCTGCTCATGGGTTACTTCATGCTCTGCAGGCCACCTGGAGCTCCCACACCTGGTCAAAGTGAATGTGTCCAGAGGAGGAGAGAGGAGGTGAGCTCTGGAGCCCCCCCATCCTGCCTGCTCTGTGAGAGAGGGTCTAGCCGGGGCTGTGAGAAGCCCCCTCTTATGGGGATCCGCTGCAAATCTCTAAGAAACCACCCCAAGGCCCCCTGCAGGAAATGGTCTCCAGTAGCACAAGAGATGCTACACAAGCAATACCAGAGTCACAAAAACACTGAAAACGCGAGGCTTGCTCAGCTGGGACTCGAGTGGCCAAGCGGGGGGTTATTTTTGGACTCTCGCATTCCTGAAAGCCAAATGCAACACCAACTCAGAAATCTAAGGCTCAACGGCTCTTCTTCCAGGTTTCAGTAGTTCCGGGGGGAGGACAGACCAGACCAGAGGGCTGAGGTTACCTCTAGGTTGGACAGCCTCAAGTAGTAGCATCTGATCACTCTGACACTGTTTACACCACAGCTTGAATAAGCTTAGGATTGCGCAACTTTGATTTATCAAGCTCCAAGCCCAGCAGAGCCCCAGCCAGAACTGCTAAGAAAGCCAGCCTCAGCCCCTTGGCCCTGTCATCAGTCACAGGAACTTGGCCCAGGTGCCCCCTGCACAGGGAGGTACTCGGACAAACATGTCACAGCCTCAGTTTCCTCATCTGCAAATAAGGTGACAAGAGCGCTGACCCCACGAGGTTGCTGTGGGGATCATATCAGGTTGTGTATATGATGAAGGGCGAGAAGGCATAACCAGCAACATTATCACTGGCAGATGTTAGAGCTACAAGGGCCCCAGAATGTTCTATGCCAGCCCCCTCGTTTTACAGATGAGGAAACCGAGTCCCAGGGAGATTAAAGCACAGGCCCAAGTTCACGAAGCTAACAGCAGTACTGGGACGGCAACAAGGGTCCTGATTCCCACTCCACTCCTGGATATATCATATCCTGGGTGGGGATTCCTAACCAAATTCCAAACCACAGCTAGCAGCAGGACTGAAACTGCCACCAAAAAAAGGGTTTAAATTCACATTTACACGTGAGGCAGGCCCCAGCACAGCAAAGTCCCCAGAACTGCTGCATTATTAATAAACAGAGATGGGGGCGAGAGGCGGAGGTGACAGCCACTCCTAAGCGTGCTGGCAATTTAGGACCCATTTCACAGCACGATGCGTGATTTCATTTCCATCTGACGCCAGGGGGCTGTCCTCACACAGACCTGCTGGGGACACTTTTCAGTCCAATTCAGTCTGACCCTTGTTCCAATATTTGAAGCCTGATTTGATATCACACATGAGTAGGCATACCTGGGCGGTTCTTATCCCATTATTTCTTAATTCACTGAAAACATTGCTTTTAAATATTAACTTCAGGCGGCCACTGAACCACTGACCTTGGGAACCAATGAAAAAGGGACACAAAAGACCGAAGAAACATTAGTTTTCCAAAGGGAAAGGAAATTAGCCAACTGAGTTTAGCTGATCCAGGTAAGCAGAACAAAGAAAAAAAAAAGTTTTTAATTTCTTAAGATGGTAGGATACATATAACACACACACACAAATTAAAGGGCATGGCTTTAAATTTTATATTTTAACCATGGGTGATTTTAAAGATAAGTGAAAGAGAAGAGTCCTCAGAGGTTATTTTTATCCTGACAGAATCCCTCTTAGGCGAAAAAACGGACATATAGCAATTAGAGCGCAAAGACGGATCAGAGAGGGAAGAGATATGGGGACATATGTATATGTATAACTGATTCACTCTGTTATAAAGCAGAAACTAACACACCATTGTAAAGCAATTATATTCTAATAAAGATGTTAAAAAAATAAAAAAAGACGGATCAGACAGGGAAGGAATAAGAGGCCGGGCTGCAGTCTGTCCCCGCCCCCACCCCCAGAGGCCTCATTCATCATCTCACAAGCAGCAGCTTCTTTTGCTTCCAGGGGAAGCTCTCAGCTCTCAGTGTCCATTATCCCTGCTCCACAGCCCCTCCCTCCCCGCTGGACCCCCCCACCATCGCCATCCTCTCCCCACCCCCCACCCCACCCCCACCCCCACCCCCGGCACAATCCATTTGGATGCTTGTCAGCCCGCTAATTACCGCCTGGCCAACCTGCTACCAAGGATGTTGTCACAGAAGCACCTCCAGCTACAAAGGCACAGCCCCCACCCAGCTCTGCCAGCCCAACCCCCAAGGCGCATGCTCAGTCCCAGGTGGAAATTTCCTGCCCCCCCATCAGGCCGGTTGCCTCCACGGGCCTCAACCACACCCATCACTCAGTGCCTACCCTCAGGGAGGTTGGGGCAGGGGTCTGTGGTCATTACAGGGACTTAAGGAGCAGCCTGGGTGTGTCCATGCCCCTGGACATTTGTGCTTGTCATTTCCTCTGCCCGGATCCCCCCACACCTACTGTCTGCAACTAACTTCTCCAGCTGACCCCCTCCTCCACACCCACCCCCTTCAATGAGCCCCCGAAACGCACATATAGGTCCCCTTTCATAACCTTGCTCACCATTACTTACAGGCTTCATTCACACAGAGACCGTTTCTGTTTTATTCATTGCAACATCTCCAGTGCCTCGCAGGTAACTGGTGTTCTGTGTATGCCAAAGAGCTGTGGCTGACATGGTCCCCAAGTATTAAGAAGGACCTTTATGAAACCATACAACAATAATAGGGCATCTGATTCCACCCAACCCAGCCCCCAGCCCCCTGCCACTGAGTCTTCTTTGACCTGGCTAAATTCTCAAGTGTTGAATCCCTGCTTGTCCCAAAATCACTGAGCCTCAACTTGCTCATCTGTAAAATGGAGCAATAATAGTGCCCACTCCAGAAAGGCTGGGAGAGAATTCACGACAATAGCTAGTGGTAATCATGATAATTCCCAGTTATCAAGCCCTTACTGTGTGCCAGGCACTGGGCACCATCCTGTTAAACCTCTCAACAGCTCATTCATGAAATTCTTACTAAAACAGTATTTCTGCTTTCTCAGTGAATTTAAACTGAGTCTGAGGAAGACGAAGCAACTTGCCCTAGGGCACACAACTAATGAACAGGAGAGCTGGGCCTCGCTAAACCCAAAGACCACACTCGGAAGCTCGGTACCAACACTGACAAAGCAAGTAGCACAGTGCCTGGCATTTAGTGGGTGTCTATAAAAATAGCTGAATCGGAGTCTCTGGAGATGCAGGCGCCACCAAAGCCACACTGCACCACCTTGTCCCCACCCTAAGTCTTTTCTTATTCAAATCAGTCCCATCTCCAAAAGCACATCCACTGGTGTTTCTTGCTGCTCTCTGCAGGGCCAGGCAACACAGCTGAACAAAAGGCAGAATCAGACCAGAGGGTCTGGGAGGCACATCCCTAAAATGATGCAACAGTGAGTCAATTCTCCAGCAAGCAATCCTGGGAAATCTGCTCTAGATAAGGTACTGATCAAGGTCCTGCAGATCGTGGACCTACCCTTCAAGTTGCTTACAATCCCATGGAGAGGGCAATGGACAGGCTCTCCCTGCCCTGCACCCATTCATCCTTCTACTAGTAGGAGCACCCTGACATTGCACTGGGGACCACCCCTACCCCACTGTTAAAAGAGACTGCCAGTCAAGATACTGCACCCTCCCCATGCCAATGGGTAGACACATGACCTACAGTTTGGCCAAGGAGATGTTCTTCCTAGGACTCTGAGACCCTTCCCAGCAAAGTGTTCTTTTGTGAGATCACAGGCAGAAACTGATGTAGAAGTCCTTCCAGGCCTCATTCCCCCATTTCCACCCCCATGTCTCCCTCATGCTCCTACGAGAATTGAGTCTCACTTTGCCCGGAGTATGAATTTTCCCATCCCTGACAAGAGCCAGGAGAGAATCTCCCCTGCCCTCTTTGCTCACTCGTGTCATGTGCCTTACACTCCATCATCCCCTCCATGAGATGGGCCCCTGATTACTTCACTTGACTGGTACTAGTTGAAATACCGCCTTCAGGACGCATCCAGATTAATTCTTACAATAATTTCCTCTCTCACCCCAATAAAGACATAGTAAATTACTGTGGAATTTGGCCTTTTTTTTTCTGGCTGATTGGGGGTTCAGTCAGGTTGTTTTGACCAATCTTGCAAGAAAGGTACAGGAAGTCCAACGATATTCCCTGCCAAATAATGTTCTACCTATAAAATATTACCAGTTGTTATAAACTGAATTGTCTTCCCCTCCCCCCAGCAAATTCAAATGTTGAAGCCCTAACCCCCAATGTGACTATTTGGAGGCAGGGCCTTTAAGGAGGTGACTAAGGTTGAAGGAGGTCATAAGGGTGGGGTCCTGATCTAACAGGACTGAAGTCCTTGGAGGGAGAGGAAGAGACCCCAGGAGCACGTGCTCACTGAGGAAAAGCCATGTGAGGCCACAGGGAGAAGGCAGCCAGGAAGAGAGGTCTCACCAGAAACCAACCCTGCCGGCACCTTGATCTTCGACTTCCAGCCTCCAGAACTGTGAGAAAATTAATTTCTGTCATTTAAGCCACGTAGGCCATGGTATTGTTACAGCAGCCCAAGCAGACTAATATGCCAGTCGTTGTCTGTACTACCTAAATCACAGTCAACACATAATATAACAAGAGGGCGAGTCATTCACGGTCAACACCAGGAATAGGAAGCAGAGACGGCAGGATAGGAACCCTCATTCACCCCTGCGTCCCCAACAGCTAGAGTCCAGTCCCATAACAGACATTCAATAAACACGTGTTGAGTTGAACTGAATCAAACATGCTGAATCCCATCAGTCATAATTTTTATAAGAATGTTCACCCAGGGCTTCCCTGGTGGCGCAGTGGTTGAGGGTCCGCCTGCCGATG
>NW_006774244.1:347869-366092 GCF_000442215.2 Lipotes vexillifer | reverse complement strand
CATGCCGCGGAGCGGCTGGGCCCGTGAGCCATGGCCGCTGGGCCTGCACGTCTGGAGCCTGTGCTCCGCAGCGGGAGAGACCACAACGGTGAGAGGCCCGCGTACCGCGAAAAAAAAAAATGTTCACCCATCCACCCACTACCACCAACCTGGGCCAAAATCTACAAGTTGCTGATGTCAGATTCCCAATTCCACTCTGGTCCACGTTGATTCTATACTTGCAGGTGAGACCGCAAACCCGTGGATGCAATACCAAGGTGTGTAAATGACCCCCCCCCCATGTATACAGTGCCATCTCACTTTATTTTACTCTCCCTACCACCCATGAGACAAACTACTTAGTTTGCAGGAGAAAGAAACTGATCCTGCAGAAAGGAACTCTCCGAGTCCCCACAGGTCATAAAGGCAACACCCCAAGTTCCAACCCAGGTACTTGGATTCTGTGGCCAATACTAGTTCCACTGGGCCACACCTGTTTCCAAGTGTCGTGAAATCCATGCAACCACGGGGTAAAGGAGAAACACCCCAAGTCCTGGCACTGTGACGCTTCTTTTCTCCATTGTTTAAACCCTGGGGAGAACTCGCTCAGATATCAGACTGTTCAAGTGTCGTGGGCGATCTGGCTGGGGAGCTAATCAGAGCAATTTGAGTGCACGGCTAAACGAGGACACCCCTTCCTGGACCAAGCCCTGCCTTTATGGCAACACTTCATAAGAACCATTCCCTTCCAATACAACTGTCAAATCCAGCAACCGCAGGCCAGAAACATCCCAGCTGAACCCCGCCAAGCTGCTTTCTGATGTACTGTACACACAAATACCAATATTCCCCAGATGTTCTCCATGTAAAACATTTGGTTTGAGACACAGCCCTCCTTTCCCAAAAACTCTTACATTTGTTTAATGGACTCATACAGTTCAGCTAAAATATCCTGGAGCAGACATCTGAAGCCAGCCAGACTCTGATGCAAGCATCCCATCTGCAGAAAAGAACAAGTAAATAAGACGGTCCTCCCCAAGATTTACGCTCCCTACATCTTTAAGCAGGTCATAAAATGTAAGCTATGTACGGATAGTAATGCACGTTGCTTTCAAGTGTGGTTCTGAGTCCATCTCGGTACTAATCTAAGACTGATGCTCAAAAGGGCAGTGGGTCTGGCTGGCACGCTAAGGCGGAGGCCACATTCTGTTTCTTACTCCCTCAGAAAAGAAGTTAAAAAAAAATCTGTCACTTGAGCAACCTAGATGATTGAGGTGAAGGTAGGTTTTCTCTTGGTTTTAGTTTTCCAAATATAGCAATAGCTCCTTTATTCCAAAGTCACTTGTCCCTGCGCAACACAGGTAAGATGTGGCGAAATGGGAAATGTACTACTGGACCTTGAATCAAGAGACTCGGCTCAGCCACATACTAACTGAGTAAGCCCCACCAGGCCAGCTCTCCCCAAAATGGCTCATTCTTTTACAAGAGAAAACGGAATCTCATTAGATTCATTGTCAGGGCCCATTCAGCTCTGAAGACTGTATGAGAAAGGACAGGAACTCTTAGAAAAGCCACCCCAAGAAATGGCACAGAATCCATCCACCGAGCCCCTGAAGATGGTCACCCAATGTTTTCCTGCTAACACAATTCTAACAAGCTTGTCATGGCAAAGCTGTAGAGAAGTGGAAATATGGAACTAGAAAGCCACTAGAGACAGCCTCCCTGGTGGAATCAAGACAGGACGACTGGCTTTTACCTTTCGTCTGTAACTTTTCTGTCTCTTGTGAGTTTTCAGTATTGAGCATGCATTATTTTTGCTAGAGGGAAAAGGAAAATGTTATCATTTAAAAGGGTCACAAAAAGGCATGGAAGCTGATGAAGGAGCAGATAGACAAACTATAAATAGCAGACGTGAAAACTCCAAAATACAGTACTGAGAACCATTTAGAAGTTCCCGAAAAGACTTCGAGAAAAGGTTTAACTACCTTCAAGGTACTTTGTTTTAAGAAAGCAAGAAAGTGTGCATCCAACCGAGAAAGATTTCCGTAAGAAAAGGCTACGATTTTTTTAAAAGATTGGCTTGTAAATAAGCGAGCTTCAATTACCTGGAAAACTATATTTAGAGCTCTCTATTATAATCTTTTAGTATTTCCACTTAATCAATGCATCAGATTAAAAAGAATTCTCCACTTTCTTGCCTGGGCTCGTGTCACGTTGAAACCTAGGGGCCGCGGGGCTGCTCTCTGCCTCTCCCACCCTCTTCTGTTTTACTAGCCAACTCCCCGCCGCCATCCCAGCCAAGCCAACTGCCCCAATATGGCAGCTTCTATAGTCCATGGAGCACCTCCTCCGCCCCAAACGCCAGCAAGTCTTGGTATAATTGTAATTTCCTCCATTTGAGGATAAAGATCCCCAGATTCATCACGGCCAAGAAAAGGCAAAATGCAATGAGACAACGTACAAAAAAATGCCCGATACTGTCCAACATACAGTACATACTGCAAAGCCCCTTTTTAAATTATTATTATTAGCAAATAGGCCACATGCAGAGATGTGTGTGAGTAAGAACCCTGCAGTGAGACCTTCCGAATATGAGGTTGAGGGGATGGTGTCAGAGGGCAAAGTGAGGCAGGGCTTGGGAGAAGAGGAACAGCTGTAGCGTCGTTTGAAAGAGGACATTTCGGGTCACCCCCCAGTAAAAGGAGTCCTTCCAAATGTGCTTTGTAGCCCCCGGGGAATCGATTTTGCAGGACGGAATGATTTCCCTGAAATAGACACACAAAAGTCGCTACAACTTCAGCCTAACAAGAAAACAAGCCAGCTGCTGATTTACAGGCAGCCTCTGATGCAACAGAGCAAAAGGTCCCCGGCTCAGGTCCAGCGGGATGGCCCTGGACACACCAGCCCTCCGTGGAGGAAGCACACTGGGAGCCACATAGGGGAGGGGCCTCACCTTGCTGTGGGCAAGGTCCCAGGTGGACCAGGCATGGATGGGACACCTTCAGGAGTGCAGACCCTTGGGCCTCTGTCATCACCATGCTCCACCATGGTCTCAGCTCCAGCCATGCACCTAGGTGTCTGTTTAAAGATGGTGCTGCCCGGGCCCCACCCGCAGAGAGCTGCTAAAAGGTCCCTAGGTGATTCTAATGCTCCGCCGGGACTGAGAACAAGCGATGTAGCCGGAAGAGCCCACAGAGGGGTCAGACAGACCTGAGTTTTTAACTCTGGCGCTGCCTTGCTTACTTGAGCAAATCAGTTACCCTTTCTGAGCATCAACTTTTTTAACTGCAGAGTGGGAATAACGGTCCCTTCATGGCAGAGCTGCTGTGAAATAAGATGATGCACGTAAACGGCCTCATGGAGGGTGATTATTCTACAAGTGTTCTCTCCTCTCCCTTCGCTCCCCTTCTTTCAAGGTTCTCCCAAATGGGTCAGGAGTTCTGGGCATCTCCCAACTCTAAGGGGCCTCCTGCCTTGCTAGGTGGGAAAAAAAAGGACGGGAGGGAGGTACATCTTTCCTTATGTTGGATGCCCCCCATCACACATACAAAATACACGCACTCAGAACCCCTACTGGTGAAATAGGCATATTATTCTACAGCAAAACTATGCAAAGAATGGAGAGTCACAAGCAGCAAAATGAGGGAACACCTAGCTTGTAAGATTTGCTTTGCTTTTCCTGGCGAGAGGAAGACCTAACCCGGGTGTGACACTTTCTCGGGAAGTCCCTGCCTCTGCCTCTCTTGTTAGCTGCAAGCCTCTTACACCTGGCAGCACAGGGGTGAGGTATAGTAGACCCAAGGGAATGTTTGAATTAATTATGCTCTTTGAGGCCAGGGATGGGCATTTGTAGATCAACAGAGCTCCTAAGGCCCACACGTGTTAGTCCCCTAAACAGGCATTTCCTAAATATACCTGACTCTGATTCTGAGCAACTGGCAGAAAAGGGTATAAAGGCACATTCGGCATTTGGGGGGCAGCAGCTCAAGGTCCAGTGACAGAGCAGCAGCCCCGCAGCACTTCCACGCTGGCATTCCCCTTCAAGTAGTGCAGACGTGGGCCAGTGACGTAATTTTCTGTGCCTCAGTTTATCCACTGTAAAATGGGGATGATAATGCTGTGCATCTCTTAGGGTTACCATGAGGATGAATTAGGTCAGTGATTCAACGTGCTTAGACTACCGCCTGGCACAATTCCTGCTATGTAATTGTTTGCTATTATTATTACTCCATGGGAAAATAACAGGCAAAGAGACCTCAAACTATGGCTCCAATATAAAGGCGTGCGGTCTTAGGGCCCTCCAGTTATCACAAAAGAAGGTGTGGACTGAAGAAAGTTGGGTGGTATATCCTCAGATGAATACAACGAGCTTTCCATTACTGTGTTTCCCAAGGACAGACCATGGACCAACCCCATCACCTTCCCTTGTGTTATCTGGTTAAAATGCTGAAGATTCCCAGGTCTCCCTAAGTCGCACCCCAGCCCTGCTGGACCAGGCTCTCTGGGGTGGGTGCCAAAGATGGTGCATTTTAACTGGCACACCCAGGAGACTCCCATGTCCCCCAAATCTAAGAGCCCTTAGACTGGCTAAGCTCATTAACTAGAGGGTCATGTCCATTTGCCCACCACCATAGCCTGAGAGGCTTGCACATAGTACGTGCTCAACAAATATCAGATGAATCCACTCAAGAGTTACAACTCAATAAGTAGTCAGTCAGTTGTTTTGAAGGTGGCAGGCACATGCAAAGCAATGCTAAATCAGACAGACAACTTCATTCATATATTGTAAAAATCTTCACCGTGCTTACTATATACCAGGCACTGTTCTAGACACTGGAGATGCAGAGAAGATGATGAATGAGGTTGTTTACAGATAATTAAAGATGGTGACAAGGGCTGTGAACGGAGCTAATAAAGCAAGGAAACGGGTGGAGGATGTCCCTGCTGTCATTAAACTCGGCCTCTAGAGCAGCGCCACCCTTTAGAACTTTCTATGATAATGGAAATGATCTTTCCTGCATTGTCCGATGGTTGCCACCAGCCCCATAGGGTTATCCAGCACTTAACATGTGGCTAGTATGCCCAAGGAACTTAAGTTTTTAATTTTATTTCACTGTAATTAATGTTAACTTTAATAGGCACGTGTGTCCACATGAGACAGCACAGGTCTAGGGGCGGAAAGAGATTAGTAGACTGGAAACACAAGGCACTCAGTGCTATGAGGGTGAGGGAGGCGGGTAGAGCACCATGTGTTATCAAATGCCTCTCACCCAACTACCAGATGCCCTAACGTTCTCTGGCTCTGGGAATTGAAAGAACAAGGTGAGGTACAAGGCATTGTACTTGGGCTGGAATTTTTATAGGCCATGATCAGTTGCAAGTGGTATGCAGCCCGACCAAGCCCCAGAGACTGTGGTTCAAGAACACACCACCATCCACAAAGCCTGCCCACAGCTGCCAGAGAGATCTCTCTCTTCCCCATCATTCCGCTGATGGTCATTTTGTCCTTGGCTGCAACGTCCCACTGGGCCCTGCATGGATTTTACGAGATTTCTTCGCTTCAAGCATAAGTACGGATACAAGCCTCCTAAATTCCACCGGAAAATTGGTGGCTAATCCAAACATTTCATAAAATTAGAACTCATTGTGGGGCTGAAAGGAATTCAGACTGTGCCGCCACCAGAGAAATGCAAAATATTTGTTATAATTTTTTCCTTCATGAGCTGTTTCAAGCAGCAAGTGCTTTTTCAGCTTGAAGTTAAAGGAGGCGCTGGGGCGGTCGGGGGAAGGAATGGGAGAGTTTTTGTTTTTGTTTTGTTTTCTCTGTGGTTTGCAAAAAGTATCACCAGATGATGAAAAATCGAGGAATCCTGCTGACTCCCTAATCCCTCGGCTAGCAGAGATAATAAACTTTCCCCATCTCGGCTGCACCTTGCCTTTATAAAGATGGTGTTTTTCTTGGAAAATGGTACTTTTGCTCCTTAATTTTCTTCTTAGGCTTTAGCCCCAGAATTTTTTCTATGCTGAGATTTCATCAGCAAGAGAGAGACTGCAATCATTCATTCAGGCATGCATGCAGGCAGGTCACCAATACTGATTTGCCAGGCTCCATGCTAGGCACTTGAGATAACACCGGTAAACAAAACTGGTGAAAATCCATGCCCTGGAAGAGCCTGCCTTCCAGTGAAGGATGACAAACAAGGGAGGAGTTGGTGACTGCCACTTGCAATTTGGAGACAAGACCTGAAGACTCACCAAATGCAGAAACTGGATGGGGCTGGAAAGTAAGCTCCAAATCAGTCCCAGAACTCTCATCTCACAGAGAAATTAGCTGAAGCCATAGAAGAGGCGTAATTCACCCCAGGTCACATAGCTCAAGTTGTGGCAATGGTGGGACTGGCCCCCAAGCCTCCTGACAACATCCCCAGACTCCTAACACTCCACAGCCATTCCACAAACACGAAGTGCCTTCTTCTTGTGCACCGGGCACAGAACCAGGCACAGGGAGGACATAAATGAGTAAGACACGGAATAACTGGCTTCATGGAACCAAGTTCCTCCAGCTGCTATTTTCACAAGCCTGGACACAACTTCTCTGAGCGGTAAGTCTGGGTTCAGTGGGAGTCCACCCCACAGCGTGTGGGTGAAGGACCAAAGCAGGAAGCTGCAGAAGCCTCCAAGGATCCGCGCCCGTGAGAGGCCATGGAGCCCAATGATTACAACCTTGACCCTGAAGTCAGACAGCCCAGCCCTAGATCCCAGCTCTGTGACTTTGGGCAAGTCTTGTGACCTCTCTAAGCCTCTCCTTCCTGGTCTGCAAAATGAATGTACTAATAATACAGGCTCAAAGGAGAGGTTGCATGTAAAGTAGTTAGAACAGTGCCTGGCTCACACGCACCACTCAATAAATGTTTCCTGCTATTACAACCGTTAGGGAAAGGATCCTCCTTCCGCTCTGGACCTTCCTACACATTCAAGAAGGTGGATACGACTCAGTGGAGATTTCCACTTCATTCCTCCCCTCTCCAGGATTTCTGCCACGAACTGCCTGCACACCCACTCACACGCTGGTTCCTTCCCCGAGCATTCCATTTGATTCTGCCTGGGAAACAGATATCAATTAACCACAAGGAAGATGCAAAGCGGGGTTCTCCCTGGAGCAGGTGCATCACTGCCCTGCCTTTCCACCCAAATACATTCACGTGCTGGGCTCTGAGCTCACCAGATCAACCCGAGTATCAGCCTCTTCCCTCCCACGGCTTCTGCTAGTTGGAGAAATAATTCACTTTCTAAATCTACCGAGAGCTAGACAAGGTAGTAGCGTTACATCAAGGACCACTGAGAGCTTCTCAAAGTTTGCTGTCTTCTCTTCTAACTGATACTGAGAAAGTCATGGCTGCATAATGAATGTACTTGATGTAAAGGGATGAAATTCTAAGAGACTAAAGCACACACAAAAGAAATACAATAGGGAATCAGTGTCCTTAAATGGACCAGCAAGGAGGGGTAAGCGTTGACCACAAAGGCCGGGGATCTAGAAATGACAAGGGGTAGCTGCACGTTCTAGAACCAAGAGGTGGCTGAGCTCCTTTGGGGCAGAGGCTGCTCCCTGTTGCTGTTGCCCAGCCCCACCCCACCACCTCCCTGGTGCCCACACAGGGCCTGGCACAGCGGTGGAGCTCAGCAAGTATTTGAATAAATGTGTTTCAACGTGCAACCTGGGAGAGGCAGAAGGAAAAATGACAGCTATTTCTACTCCTCCTTGGAAGCCGTCTAGGGTCGTAGCCGAGAGCTCAGACAGATGTGAATTTCATTCCTGCCATCATCCCCAGGTCACAAATAGCGTGTCCCTGGGCCTCAGTTCCCTCTGCAGTAAAATGGGGGTTGTGAGAGCATCTCTCTCATTGGGACGGGGGGTGTCTAAGAACGACCAGGAATTCAGTGAGATGATGCAGGCAACACGCTCACCCCAAGGCCTGGTGAATATAAAGTGCTCCACAGAGGTGAGTTTGATAGAGTGATTTCATCTTTAAGGATGAAAGACTAGTAAACATACCGGTCAATTCTTCCCTTTAAGTGAGGATATGCCAAAAACATGCCTTCCACTGGGGAGAGGGCCCCTCCTTAGTCTCCTCCTCCTGCCTGGAGTCTTGCCTCCACCCACCTGTCCCCAGGTAAAAGGAGCTCCCTGGATGCTGAACGCCCCCCCGCACACACACACCCCGTCAGTGCTAAAAGCACTGGGAGACCCAAATGCACAATGGAGAGCAGAGGCAGCCACAGGCCTCCAGCCTCACTGGGACCAAAAGCAAAGTCCCCTAAACTCGAAGTAGCTAAGGAATGAGTGAAGATCCCTCCAAGCAACCCAGCAGAATATGAGTTTGCCTTCCTCTGAATCCCAAATAATAACAGCTAATTTTTATTGAGAACTGGCTACATGTCAGGCACAGTTCTCGGCACTGTCCCTGACAACCCAGGAGGCAGGTTCTATTATCGTCCCACTTTATAGATGAGAAAACTGATTAGGTTCTTTGAAAATGAGAACGGTCTAACTCACATAGAGCCTAGGCCAGAACTCACTTCATAGACATGCTTAAAAAGCAATGTCTGCCTTGAGCTGAATGGAAATGCTGACTCTCCCTACGCTTGACAGAGCCTGCACCTAACAATCTGAAAAAGGTTTTGGGAGCTGAAGATACTTCCCCTTCCCGCAACAAGACCTCCTGCCAAACACCAGGCAGTAGGAAATGAAGTCTACATTTCACCACTTGCATTCAGCGAATCCCAGGATTCTCTTCCTATGCGCTGGCAGGGACCTTGGGGAGCACTTTGTCTTGGCCCCTCGATTTACAGGTAAAGAAAGGGGCTTCAACACCTGGACACCTACTCTGTGATGCCCTGTGTCCAGGCTGCCCAAGGTACAAAGACAGCTGAGACCCCATCCTGCCTTTCCCAAGAGGGCTCCTTCCAAGGACAACATTCTCTGTGGGCCACACACTTTTCTAAGAACTTGACATACAACTCACTGATCCTCACAACCACTCCCATTTCACAGATGAAGAAACCGAGTCAAGCTGACCATCTCAAATTTACACAGGAGGTTGGAGCAGGGTCTCAAACCCAGGCACTCAAAACCAGCCCACACTCCCTTTGGATTCCTGGATTGGATCGTCCACTTCCCTTCCACCTTCCTGTGAGTGTCATTGGCAGCTGGGGTGAATCATACATGAACTGAGCCCAACTCACAATGAAATGACAACGGCCAGTAAGGATTCCTTCCAACCTGCACCCATCAGCTGCTTTTGTGGCTTTCGAGCCATGTGAGCTACAAGGAGCATGACACCAGCGAGAGGGAATTGGGGACTTAAGGAAACACTGACAAAGCAGCATCTCCCTTTTTTTAAACTCCCTTTGGCCACAGAGTTGCAAGTTGCGCCCTGAGCCATCTGGACACCGCCCTTCCCCTCCCCTTCCAGGGAAGGAGGGAACCTACCACAGCAGCCTCTTAGCATCCTCCCACTGGAAATATCCAGCTGCCTCTCAATACCTCTAATGAAAGTAAGCGAAGTGGCATTCTTTTCTCGAGTTTAAAAGGCAAATCACGATGGTGTTTTTTCCAGACATACGTTAAACTCCGCACTCCAGCCGGTTTACAATTCCTTAAGTACTTGATTTACAGCCCAGGGAGAAAATGTTTTGAAAATCTTGCAAATGCATTTCGTGTCTCCAGCTTGCCTACTCTGCAGAGCTGATCACCGGGGATTCTCAGATGGGGGGGCGGCGACTCCCGGAAGTGTGGGAGTGACCCAAGGAGGCCACAGAGCTCCAAAGAACCACGGGGAGCAGCCGCCAGGGGTGGGAACCGGCTTCCCTCCTCCTCCCTCCAGCCGTTCAGAGCTGCAATGGAGACGCACCTGGCCGCGCTGGGCCCTCCACCGCGGTCCACCCGGTGGTAAGGAGAGGGGTGACCCAGAGCAGGGTAACCCAAGGGCCCTTCCCCCGCTTCTCAGGACTGCTGGTGCACTCTCGATGCAGCTGTTCATTCGTGCATTCATTCATCCATTCATTCATTCTTACTGAACACCTACTGTATGCCTGGCACCCGGCTACAGGCCAGGATGCCGTGGTCAGACAGTGACCCTGCCTCCCTTCTAATGGGGGAGGAAGGGGAAGCTGTATACAGACAAAGCATCAAACCCACAAGCTCTGAAGGAAAGCGACACAGGGCCAAGACGAGAGGACAAGGGAGTGAGAGTTTGGAGAGCCAGTCAGGACCTGAAGGATGTGGCAGATTCAGAGTTTAAGTCCTCAGCAACCCATGGGAGAGTTTAAAGCAGGGACAGCCACGACCTGGTATAAGAAGGCCACCAGGTGCTCAATGCTAGTACTCCTCAACAGAGTAGTAACACCAGCTCTGGTTTTCAAGATACTGTGCACAGGATCTGCATTGCAAGCTTCCAAATCCTACTTCTCATGGCAATCACACTTGGTCGGATATTGGTCGCCGCATTTTCAAGATGAGAAAACAAAAGCTCAGAGGAAACGTGCGGCTTGCCCAGGATCCTCCAGCTGCCGAGGCAAAGGAACCTGAGTCTGCCTGATTGTGCAGCCATGATTTCTTTCTCCTCATTTATATACTCCCTTGCATCATTCTCAGACTATTCCAGATGCGTTCATGACACGCCCCAACTAAGTTCTCGGGACCTCGATGGCAGGTCGTATTCTGCTCTGAAACTTCCCACTGTCCTGGGCACTTTAGGAAGCCCTCATGAAATACACCCGGTTTACCGCCAGATTGAAAGGAAAAGGGCTACCAACCCCAGCGGAGGATGTGGCTTCATCACGGGGAATCTTCAGCCCAGCCCCGGTTTAACATACAGTTAACAGCTTACCGGAGAGCCTCGCCGTGAAGTCAACATCTGGCTGCTTCTGGACCATTTCCAGCGAATTTTATCAATACAGCCAGACTCCACTCACGGTGGGTCATCTGGCCCAGCCCCTCCTGTGCCGGGGCCTGGGATCTTCTCATTCCTGCGCTGTACAGTGGCGTCTGGGCCAGCGGAATGATAAATGCATTCTGCTTTAAAGCAGACACTTCACAAATCATAACTTACAGATGCTCCAGGACTTTCATGTGGGAAAGACAAATGAGACTTGGG
The DNA here is from genome assembly GCF_000442215.2 of Lipotes vexillifer. Lineage (NCBI taxonomy): Eukaryota > Metazoa > Chordata > Mammalia > Artiodactyla > Lipotidae > Lipotes > Lipotes vexillifer. The sequence goes on along the minus strand of NW_006774244.1, from coordinate 354,954 downwards.
CTGTCTGACTCCAGAGCCACTGAGGACAGGAAGCCACAGCCAGGAAGGCTCTCTCCCCCTAACAAGCGCATGAACAAATGTAACAGAAAGAGACTTCGTGCAGGGAAGGGTCTGCCTGGCTTTGCAGACTCTGCTACGTAACCCGCCATTCATTTCCAGCCATTGTCTTTCCTTGCCCACAAATCGGAAAGCTCCTTGAGGTCAGGGGTGGTGACCTCCAGCCTCCACACCTCCTAAAACAGTCCCTCGCTCACTGTACTCACTGTATTCCCTTCTGTGCCATCCTACAAGCCTTTGCGCGGTACCTACTATGTGCCTGGCACACTGCTAGGCACGGACAGTAGGTCCAAGATGGTTAGAAGGGGCTTCCCAGCAGACAAGACACCTCAACTCAATCCTTATCTCCTGCGGCTTCCCAGGAGGAAGTGAGATCAGACGTCCTGGAGTGGGGTGGGTGCATTTCTGTCTGCAGGCCGGGAAGTGGACCAGCTGACCTCCCGAGGCCCCTTAGGGATTCCAGAACCTGAGGCTGCTGAAGACGCAAAGAACGAAGGGTGTGCCCAGGAGGAGAGCTCCCTGACCTGCTTCATTAAAACAGACCCGTGGCCCAACAAGCAGAGGTCTCTCTCCCCCAGCACCGTGCTAAGCCTTATCTTCTCATGGCTCAACTCTTGCAAAAACCTCCAGGCTGGCTCGCTGCTCCAAGCCGGCACACCGGACCCATGGGCTCGGAGCTCCCGCTGCGATCAGGGCCCAGCTCAGCCCACCTAGAGGAAGGGAGCTGGCCAAGGTCTCTGCATTCACGCTGCCTGGGTCCAGACCCTGGCTCTGCTGCTGCGTGTGACCCTGGCAATTAGCGAACCCCTCTGTGACTCCGTCTCTTCATCTGGGAAAAGAGACAATTGCAGGATTGTCACAAGAATTAAATTAGTTAAATGGGCCTGGCACGTTAGAAGCGCTCAAGAAGAATTAGCCGCTATTATGATCATTATTATTATTAAATGTTATTATTATTCCCCCCCATCCCATATCACCAACCTTGCCTCCCACTAGGTCCCAGCATACACCCTGCATTCCAAGAGATCTGGCCTGCTCACCCTGGAATCTGCCCTCTGCCCGAAAGCTTCCATATTTCAGTCTTCGGAAACCCAAATCAAGGGTCATCTTCAACAGCCCTTGCCCTCCCTAATCCTACAGTACGCCCTCTCTCTATACCCTTCCTGAACAACAAGAAAACCCCCCAGGAGAAGAACCTCCCCCCCTGGCTAATCTTCTGGCACATGAGTGAAACACCGCACCCAAATCCAGAGGTCACCTGCTGTGCATCAAAAAGAAGGTTTTCCATTTCACCAGCAGCAATGGGTCTCAACATAGATAAACCTGTCTGACACTGCCTAGCTATTTGATCCTGGGCAAGTTACTTAACCTCCCCAAGCACTGTTTTCCCCACTGGTTAAATGGGTCTAACAAGAGCGCGCACCTCTTAGGATCGTGGTGACGATCAGAAAATGTCTGTAAAGCACTTAGCACAGCGTGACACACCACAAACTCTCAAAAATATCCGCTGGTAGTAATAACAGCGGCGGCAGCAGCAATACAGGAGGGGGTGTTCCTGTCTAGCACGGAACTCAATTTAATGAACTGATCTTCAATGAGCTACATTCCAGCTTGAAAATCTCCAGAAGTAACCAATTCCTGCATAGAAGAGGTACCCATGGCCTAGCAACTGCTCACTCTGTCTCTTCCACCAGACTGTTAAGTTCCTCGGGTCTTATCCATGTGTATGTCCCAGAATTTAACATGGTGAGAAGCATATGGCAGATGGTAATAAACCTTTGGTGAACTGAGCAGAATTAGTTCAATAGTTGTAAGTACATTTCATCTTTGCTACTAGATTATAAGCTCTTTAAGAGTGAGGCTCATGTCTTGCTCCTGTAAAGATTTATTAAATGAGTGATGGAAAAACATCAAACTAAGAATCAGGTTTCTTAGACCCAGCCCAGTCACTCACCAGCTGTGCAACCTCAGAAAACTCACTTAACAATTCTGTACCTTATTTTTCCCACCCCAAGGATGAGAAGTTTGGACCACGTGTCTGCCAAAGTCCCTTACTCCCTGAAACTGGGTCTGGGCCTTAGCTGCAACATGGCACCTCAGCCACCATGCGTATGACAGCCATGTGCAGGCTAGCTTACTAATTTGCATCCCTGATCTGCAATTTTCCAGCACCAGGCTATCAATAACTTTGGGCCAGGGCTTAAAACACCTGTTTTTAGTCAAATCAGTTCCTTTGCTGGGCAAGGATGCCCCATCACCCACGCACCATGGCAAACTGGGGGCACGATTTGCCCGCCAGCCCTGCCACTCCCATGCCAGACCCCTCCCGGAGACCTGCTTCCTGCTCACACCACGTCACGTACGGCTCACAGGAGCTAACCTGGTGCAGAGGGAGAGTTGAACTTAGCCCTTGACGGTGAGGTGATCGCATAACACCTCTCCCCAAAACGTTGTTTTTGCCCTTGAACTTTTTGGCAATGCTCTGTGCAGCCTGAGGGTCCAGGGAGTTTGGCTCAAAGAAAATGCCATGTTATAACATTGGGGCTCACTACACAGCCCTGCCTGAAACTGTATCAAAACAAAAGTTGTGCAATAAACAAAGCCCAAATTCAAGGCCTTAGAAATGTGTTCAGATCCTATCAGAATCTGGCTGACTGTCGTGGCTTCCTATGGGTGCACTTCCCTAATTAACCTGAAAAGTTGATGATTTCTCCTTCCTCTCTCTGAGTGAGCTAACTGTCCAATGCATCATGCCTCTCTGATGGTCTTAAAATCTAAATGAAAGTCCAAGTGATATGAGAAAAAACATCTTTTAAAAGAGGAAAGTAAATTTGCTGATTTCCCTTTTTGAGGTTTTCTATAGGTTATTTTATTCAATTCTCACAACTAGTCCATGAAGTTGGTACTATATTAGCCTATTTCACAGATGAGGCAGTGGAGGTTTCTGAAAGTTACATAGCTTGCCCAAAGTCACAAGGCTAGTCAGGGATCAGTCCTGAACGTAAGCCAGGACTCTTAGCCCTCCTGCAAGAGTGCCTCCTTTGTGGGGCTTGTTAATCTCTGGAAGAAGCCACTTTGAGTCCTTTCTCGTGGACATGCTCAGGCAGCAGCAGCAAGACTACATTTGGGATGAAGAGGGGAAGATGCCTGGACCACGCAGAGGGCTGGACTAACAAACTCCAAGTTCCAGATTCTGCAACTCTCTACGGAACTGCCTTTCACGGAGCGCTGATGCTGCCTGGTAATTTTGCTTGATTCAGAAGGCCCTTGCAGACGTGCAATGAAAAGCCACAACATTCTTATTCTTAAACGCTTCTCTGTCTCAGGGGGGCTGATTTCACAGCATCTCATGGAGCCTGACACCCAGCACCCGATTTCCGCCACTCGCATTGGCAAAGGAGCTGAAAGTCACAGCTCCTCTTGGGAAGTGCTCTGAAGGGCGTGGGTGCAAACGAAAATAAAACATCACTTCACAATTCTACCCAAAGACCTAAAAGGTAGAATTGAGACAGCGTGCTCTGAATTCTCCTAAACTGCACCCCAAAAGCAAATCGTGGATGTTTAGTGCATCCTTAGAACCAGAAGAGAACTCCAAGTTCACACTTCAGATGAAAATTCTTTGCTGCTCTTGACAGATTCTGAGTCAACCAAGCACCGTACAGGCAAGAACAACTTGCTGACCAATTTTTTTGATGTTTGTTTTATTTTCTGTCCAGTCAGGCACAGGGAATTTTCCACCTGACAATTCTTGTTTCTCACTTAAGTTCTGACACCATCTGTGAGCAGTGTGCTCAGCAGGGGAAGGACTTGAGGCCAAGGAAGGCTTCCCTTCACCCAACCTCGGTTTTCCCATCTGCTTAATGCAGGGTTTTCACCAGATGATTTTGCTAACATCCTAAGTTTATCTATCAAGTAGAAAGCAGTCTGGGGATTGCCAGTTTCTGGATGTGGATATGCTACCAGATTAAAAATCTCTGCATAATTTTTGAGTAAAACATGAGATGGAGCTGAAATGAATAGCACAATGGGAAACTGAACTAGGACTGGACAATACCAGAGCAGGACTCAAATCTTGCGGCTGTGAAATGAGCCTCTTCCGTTCTCAGGGCGCCCCCTAGTGGCCACTCGACTAAATCCCGCCGGAATGCTCAGAGTTTCTGCAAATAAAGGGAAAGACACCCACCAAAAGAGAAAGGCAGGCTTCCCGTCTACTGACTCTACCCTAGTCCGTGGATCAGACAGCAAGACAAATACCTGAGGCCCCAGTGAAGCTCGGAAAGATGTCTGCCATAAGACAAGCTTTCACTTTTGCAGTTAGTGGCGGCTCCCCAGGCTTCTGGTATCTGTGTCCCCTCACAAATCCCAGACACACCCTTACCACTCAACCCCTCACAAGCTCACATCCTCAACCTGCAGCTCCAACTGCGTCTGGTTTTCATTACTCCGCTTTCCAACTTCGCAGCGCGATTCTTCAACAGCTATTAAGACAACATGAGCAAGGAGCTAGGCTTAGTTTTTGCTTATTCAACATCCAGCCTGGGGAATATCACCTCAGACGAAAAGCATGAATGAAGCGCACGTTTCTCAGCCTCCTCTTCCACAGACCTGCAAGTGTGCTTCTCAAAGGTCATCTTTACAACCATCTCCTCTTGAAATTTTTCAACCTACAAAAATGGCACCTGCCCTCTCAATGACTTGCTTGCTACGGAATTTGTTGATAGGCGACAGCTTAAAAATACAAGGTACAATCTCTCAAATTTCCAATTAACCTATAGCAGACTTTTTTTAGGCTATAGGATAAAGCCGTATCAACCCAAAGAGTGAAGCCTAGAATGAGGGAGTTACCCAGGTAACCAAATATTTGAGAAATGGGGGGCTGAACTTTCTGACTGATGCCCCATTTTGTCCACAGAACTGTCCCTGCAAAGATGCAAAAGAAAAATACTGACATGAACCTACCACTTCATCCAACAGTCCATTTTGCTTTTTCCCTATGGTCATTTGTTAAGTTTATAATCAACCTGGGACCTGAAACAGCCCCCAAAAGTGTACACAAGGAGTCCCATAATTAGTTCCTGACTTTGGCCCCAAATCGATTAAAATCCATCTGATATGCTGCAAATCAAAGAACCATGTTAATTTCCTGCCACACCACACAAAATCTTTCTGCAACAGTCAGTCACTTTGAACCCAAACCTCCAGCCACAAGCAGTGTGGATTTCAAGGGCCCGTTCTGCAGAAAGGAAAATGACAACACGCCGAGGTTGGGACAATGCAGAGACCCCAAGGCACTCGAGGCGCTACTTGGGGCTGTGTAAATGGTCTTGGGACCCTGGCAGGGTTTCAGCTGTCACAAAGAGTGGGGTGGCTGGGGCAGACCCCTTAAGCAATGTAGTAGCCCTGCAGCCAGGGCCTGAAATGCAGTTGAGTCTGCAACTCAACGTCCGTGTGGCTGTCCATGCCCTAGGCATTTCAGTCCTCCCAGAAGCCAGCAACAAACTGTCACAACCCTCAGGCATGCAGCAGCCTTTACTTCTGTCCCCTAACCTTCTCTCTTAAAAACAGGCATGAGTCCGTCCTCCCTTGCAGTGACAGCAGCATCGCGGTAACGGGGAGTGGGAGGATGCAGGGGAGGGGGGTCTCATTCATCTACAGGACATGGGGCTTGGGGGACCAGCTCCGAGCTGAGTTTGTGGTTCTGTCTGGAGTTAAAGCAATAAGGCATTCCAGGGAATGAATGCGTGCCCGCGAGGGAGACCCCAACAGTCCCGACGTTGCAAAGTGTTTGCAAATCATAAACACTACTTTGCTGATGGGATCAAAACCCCCAAAATATGCGCAGACAGGATGTAACAAGTGTTTCGGGAGAAAGACACGCCTGAGCCACGGGGAGCTGGGGGGAGAGTGAGGAATCTGTCTGGGGGTTCCCGGGAAGCCCCCTCTCAGACAAGAGACCCTCCTCTGCGCCCCAGACCCCGCCGCGCGCGCGCTGGGTCCCCAGCCGCGTCTAGCCCGAGCCCCCCGGGTTTCCCCCCAACTCACCACTCGGCCCGAAAACCTCTCGGTGGCCCTCTTGACTTTGCCGTAGGTGCCTTTGCCCAGAGTCTCCTGCAGCTCGTAGCGGTGTTTCAAGTTGTGCTTGTGGTGATGCCGCTTCACCCCGTGCGGCTTCCTGGGCTCCGGGGCCGCCGCCGCGGGGGCTGCTGTCGCCCCCGCCCCCGCCTCCGGGGGAGAGCCCGGAGTCCCCGGCCCCAAGTCCGGGCAGTCCCCGGCCGCGGGCGCAGCGGCCCCCTCCATGTCCGAACGCGGGGCGAACCGGGCCGGAGAGGGCAGGACAGGGCAAGGCGCTCGCGGTGTCTGGGTCCCCGCCGAGGGAAACCTGGGCGCGCTCAAGGTCGCCCCCGCAGCATTGGGTAGGCGGCCGGCTCCCGCCCGGGCTGCGGCTGGGTCACTGGTGGCGGCGGGGACCGCACATCTGGCGCCCCCGGCGCGCACGATCCGCGCACCGCCCACCAGCCGCGGCGAGCTGCGGCGCGTCGGGCGAGGTGGCGGCGGTGGCGGGGGAGGCGGTGGTGTTCGCAGGAGGGAGGGGAGAGGGGTGGCTCCGAGCGCAGGAGGGGGAGTGTTATGTGGGGCGCCGCGCCCCCGGACCCCTCCCCGGGAGGACGCGCAGACGGGGCGGGGGCGGAGGCGGCGAGCGCGGGCCGGCCCCTGGGGAGGGGGACGAGGGGCGAGGGGCGGGGCGGCCGGGGCTTCCCCCACCTCCCGGGACCCGGGGCCACCCCGAGCTGGGCGGGGGACTGGTGCGTGTCGCGACTCGCCCTTTGTGCCGCGCCGCCTAGGCCTCGGCGGCGGTGGCCGGCGGGCTTTGTCCTCGCTCGGCCGGGAAGGAGACAGGGGATTCCCAGCCCGGGCGACCCCTCCCCGGGCTCGCCCGCCGCAACTACCGCGGGCCCTCCGCCGCCGCCGCCACCGCCTCCTCCGACTCCTGCTCCGGCCGCTCGGCCTCCCTTCCTGCTTGCGCCCTG
>NW_006774244.1:346929-347849 GCF_000442215.2 Lipotes vexillifer | reverse complement strand
CCGAAGGCCGCCGGGCCCCTCTCGCGATCCGGCCGGCGGCGCCGCGGGCTCGGGCGCCCCTTCATTTTCTTTTGGGTGTCTCCGCGGCCGCCAGGCCGGAGACGGGGGAGAGGCTGGGGGAGGGGAGCAGCGCGGGTGTTGGGTTACAGGCGGTGAGTCACGGCCACCCCTGCCCAGCCGCGGTGCGTACCCCCTCCGCCCCACCGGGGCTGGCACCCCCGCCTCGAAGACCCCCGCCGCGGCAGCGGAAGGGCTGCTCGCCCCGGGCAGCTGCGCGCCCCCGAAAACCCCAAGAGGGGCGCGCTGAGCCCGGCGCCGCGCCCTCCCCGAAGAAAGGCGGAGTCGGGGAGAGAGGGAGGCTAGGAGGCTGAATCTGGGGCCCGCCGCCGCACTGCCGCCCTCCGACACCATCCAGAGAGAGCAGGGCGACGCTGACAGAGCAGGGCGACGCTGGGTGCCCACCCTGACCGCCAAGGCTGCCTTCGGAGGTGGGCAAACCTCCAACAGGGGCCTCGAATGGAGCAGGGCCTGGGGCCTGCTGAAGCCAGAGGCGACTTGCAGGCCTCTTGGCCCCTTGGGCCTTTAGAGTTTTCCTTTAACTGAAATGGCCAAATCCTGGACATGGTACCAGGCACTCTACCCCCCACAAGCGAGGGTCAGGCAGGAAGCCTACGTCTGCAGCCAGGCTGCCCCGTTCTTCTAAGAAGGAGCAAGGAAAAAATAAAGAAGGCGGCAAAAGGAAAAGAAGCCTTAGGAATTTTTTTTATAAATGGTGCAGTATACCAGACTAGGATGGGAAGAGTGAGGTATGAAGGATGTCCGGTGCGTTCTGCAGATGGCTTGGTGGTTCTTACTTTTTCACCAGTGAGCTGGGCTCGCCCTTCCTCTGCAGCTCTCAGGTTCATCCCTTCTGCATTCCT
>NW_006774244.1:345009-346810 GCF_000442215.2 Lipotes vexillifer | reverse complement strand
CTGCTGTCTTCACTCCTGTCTGTCCCTTATCACCTTACCGCGGACTCCAGCAACAGCATGTCTTCCCCGCAAACCCCCTCCCTCCTGCCAGAGTCATGGCCTATAACACTGCAGTCATCATATCCCCTCTGTGCCACACTCCTGTGCTTGGTATTCTTCTCTGTCCAGACTTCTCTTCTACTGATGCTTGGCATAAACCCTGCTGTCCCTTCTTGCCTTCCCCAGAAGCACACTGGTTATCACTTAATACAAACACAAAGGCCATGTTTATTCAATTCTTATTCTGTCCTCCACGCTTGCACAACATCTGTAGATGTTGTGTATGTAGATTAAAAAGTCAGAGTGAGTAACATGCAGGTTGAGCCTGGCTTCCCAGTGGATAGGCTGTGTGACCTTGATCAAATGGCTCAACCTCTCAGAGCTTCAGTTTCTTCTTCTTAAAGTATAGATTAGTGGGTCTGTTTTACAGATAAACAGATTGTGTCTGTAGCGGTAATTAAAACTGTTAACCAAATATTTTCTGGGTCTTTCCCTTCCCAGGGACATGGTAAGAATCTACCACCCCATCCTCTTGAAATTAGATTTGGCCGTATGACTTGCATGGGCCAATGGAATGAGAGCAGTGATGTGCGTTGCTTTTAGGTAGAAGCTTTTAAGGATCAATGGGCAAATGCCCATGTCTTGACAATCCTGCAGGTTCAGTCCTGGCAATCTTATCGTGACAACCATGAAGTACAGAGATAGAGCCTCCGTCATCCAGCCTGGGCCTCTGTAAAGATGGCAGAGCTGTCCCAGTTAACCTGCATTGGAAAAGTAGTGTGAGCAAATATTAAACACATGTTAAACCAGGGAGATATAGGGGTCATTTATTATAGCAGCGTAACGTTGCTTATTCTGGCTGATAGAGATGCTCCCAAGTGCCTGGGACTTAATCAGTATTTGTTGCATGAATAACACCTACCATGTGCCGAACCTATTTTATGACAGGAAACCCTGTTTTTGGTTAAGAAAACAATATCAGAAAGGTTAAGTAATTTGCCTGGGATTACACAGGCTGTAAATAGCAGTGCCGGGATTTAAACACTACCTGTCCAGTTCCAAAGTGTATGTTCTTCCACATATGCTGTGCTACCTCTCCTTAAATGGGAAGGATGGAAACAGTACAATGCCTGGCACACAGTCATGCCCAAGCACAGAGAGTTCCTCTCCAGACTGAATTCCTATAGCATTTATAATTTGAACCACGCTTCAGCACAATGTTCTCATGCATTGTGCTCAAGTGTTTTCACATAGATAAAGCATTTCCTCCAACAAGATCCCAGGCTCCTTGGTTAAGAACTTGAGTTCTGGAATCGGACTGCCTGGGTTCAAATCCCTGTTCCACCACGCGTAACTGAGCATCTTGGACAATTCTTTTCCTCCTCTGCCCCTCGATTCTCTCATCTGCAAAATGTCAATGGTAATAACATAGGAGTTATTGGCAGAGGTAACAGTATGTCCCAGGGGGTTGGTGTGAGGATTAAGAGACATAATGTATACACTCAATAAGTCATGGCTATTAATATTATACTTATTTTTCATCTTCTTAGGGCTCCTACTAGAATTCAGGCAGTTACAAGCAGTTTAATCATACCGCCTGATTAGACTCTGATTTCTGGCTTCATTCTGGATATGGGACCAATGTTGTCACATGAGCAGTTGGAAGCATGACATCCACACTGTCCTACAACTTACATTTACATAAGGCTCCCTACTTGTTCTTTACTACACTTTACATTTTCAAAGCAATTTAAAAGAAAGA
>NW_006774244.1:342726-344999 GCF_000442215.2 Lipotes vexillifer | reverse complement strand
GAAAGAGTGTTTGCTCTCTTGAGAAATCTTTGTTCAGAAAACATAGTAATACCAGTTACGGTTTATCTACTGTCTGCCACGACCTTTATATGTATTACCTCTAATCATCATAAAACCGCAAGATGGGTGTTATGGTCCCCACTTGGCTGTTATGATCCCCCACTTGGCTGTTAACGCTGAGTCTCAAGGAGGTTAAGTTACCTGTGATCGGGCTTTGCTCTGACCCCCGTTCCAAGCTGCCTGACATCCCAGCTCACGTCAATGAATGCATATGCTTTGGTTGACACGAGTCTTCCATTTTTCTAGATGAGGTTTTGGAACGTTACCTAAGGTTGTGACATTTCTAACTTAGGTTGTCTGGTAGACGTCCTACAATAAAAAGCAACCCAGGCAGACGCTTATTCTTCACAGTGGCGGATTTCTAGATGCCCACCAAATATTCATGCTTCGTCCACAGCTGCTCCGCTGGGGATATATTTCCCAGCCTCCTTTGCATCCCACTGTGGCCATATGACTGTTTTTCTCTAGTGAGATATAAGCAAAAGTGATATGCATTACTTCTAGACCAGGGTGTTGAAAAATGGGTATACCTTCCCCACTTTGCCTAGCTGGAAGCAGAAGACTCCAAGGCCCCAGAAGATGGAGGAGTCAGCAAATAAAAGAAGCCTGTGTCCCTGCATCACCTTGAAGAATAAAGTCACCCTCTGATCAGGATATTAGACTGGTGCATGAGTGAGAAGTAAACTTCTATTGTGTTAAGCCCCTGAAATTAGAGGGTTTCTTTGTTACAGCAGCTAGGACTACCCTAACTAATACATAGAGCTTATACTGTCTGTATTTACATATAAAAAGCAAAATGGAAGATTATAACAACCCTCTGAATAGTTGGAACCCAAAATGCCACTTTTATGTTCTCTGTCCACTTGCTTATTTAAGGAGAAAGCTTATTATTTGGAGCAGGAGTTTTTCCTTTAATTTTTCCCAGGTTACAAGTATCTGCGATCAAACAAGAGTAGTATTCAATAGTCATAAAACTAGTAAGAAACAAATTTAGTCATTCAACAATATTTCTTTTTTTCTTACTACATACCAGGCATCTGGGGCTGAGAATGCACTGTAACGAGACAGGCCTAGTCTCATCTTCCTGAAGTTTCTAGTCTGTGGGTAATAAACACAATTTACAGCATTCAACTGACCTCCAGCCACCAAACTTCTTGGGAGAGCCCAGGCTATTTGAATGTGGAATATATACTTAAAATAAAAACTAAAATTTCCTCGTAAATCGAAACAGAAGCTGTGTTTCTCTCCCTGCTAAGTGGCTAGAGAAACAGTAAAAACGGTGGTTGAGAGCGTAGGCTCCAGAATCAGAACCAGCTGAGTTCAAATCCTGGCTCTACCACTTTCAAACTGTGTGATCTTGGGCAACTTCTTTGTTTCTCAGTTTCCCCATCTTTAAAATGGGACATTAATAATACCTAGCTCAAAGGGTTTCTGTTGAGGATTGATTGAGTTAATGCAAAAAAAAAAAAAAAAGGCACTAAGAACAACACAAGATGACACGAGATAGCGTCCAATAAATGTTGGCTGTTATTGTTTTCTACCATCTTCCCACTGGTATTACATTATGTGTATAAAAGGATACAAGGGAAGACCTTTTCAGGGGGGCTGACAGATGACACCAGGAAACAGAATTTTCAATAAAATCCATTGATATTACAAGGATTCAACTGAAATAACCCAGACTGAGATCCTACTTTCCATTCTCCTCATCTCTTTGGTGACTGAGGGGACAAAAGGGTCCTGTTGGGAAAAGCATCTCTTTGGCTATCCACTGGAGTATGGGGACAACCAACGGGACAAGAGACAGGGCTCCTGGCCCCTGCTGTACCCAGAGGTGGTACTTTGGGCAGGTACCTTCGCCTCTCTGTGGAATCTTGTCATCAGGCGAGATGCCCCTCGGGGCTGACAATTTGCGATCCCTTTTGGAGATTTCAGTTTTACATTCCCGGCACATTCCTTCTTTTCCTCCCTTCTTCATGCACGTGTGAAGAGAATGGGGCAAGTGGACGATTGGCAGCAGCTCCATTTGCTTTGTTTTCTCTGTCCTAAACTGAAAAATAAGATACCGGCTTCCTGTGGGAATACAACAGCGGGGATTCGTTGGAAGGTTCTGTTATCGAGAAAAGAAACTGAAATGTGATGAATTCCCCATCAACAGGGAGAACACTGGCAGGACTCCAGCAGGAGCAAACAATACCATACCACCCTGGAAA
>NW_006774244.1:333387-342716 GCF_000442215.2 Lipotes vexillifer | reverse complement strand
GTGGCTGCCAGAAAGCCAAGAGCATACACGTGTCACATGCAGGGATGCACTGGGGTCATGTGGGAAGAACTCTAACTGGCTACAGTGGAAGAGCCTTTGGGTTTCCTTGAGGTTACATGGGGCGTTCGGGGCAGGTTGGGGAGATACAGAGAATTCTCTACGTTGCGCTCCCTGCATGGGCCAATGCACTCAGTCACGTGAGCTAAGTGCTTACCATGGGCTCACCGTGATTCTAGGTGCTCGGGATACAGAAGTGAACAAAAACGAAGCCCCTGCCTTCGTTTGGTTTATAGATAGACGAATAAATGCATTACGTGTCCGGTAACGGTAAGGGCTAGCAAGAAGAATAGAGCAAGGTAAGGAGGTAGAGAATGATGAGGGCAGTAAGGAAAAGGCTTTCTGATAAGGGGACATTTGAGCAGAGGCTCCAAGGAAGAGAGAGAATATACCATCTGGGTCTCTGGGGAACGATATGGATATCAGGGGGAAGACCCTCCCAGCCATAGGGTCTAGTAAGTGCCTTGAGGCAGGAATATCCTTGGCCTATTGATGTAACAGTGCGGAGGTCACTGCGAGTAGAGTGGAATAGGAGTTGGGGCCCGAGAATTAACAGAGGACCCAATCCTCTAGGGCTTTGTGGAGTGGTGGGAGGACTTTGGCTTTTATTCTGAGTCAGGCAGGAAGCCATTGACCAATCTGATGAGAGCAGTGACATAATCAGATTTGGGTTTGAAAAGTCTCCCTGCAACCACTGTACTGAAAATGGGCTTGAGGAGGCGGGGAAGTGATTTGGAGAGGCACAGGGGAGGTGACTCTGACAGGGGCTAAGGAGAGGCACCCACAAGAACTACAAAGCAAGGACTATAGCTCTTTAGGCAGTCTCCTTTCTGCCATCCTTCCCCCACGTGGTCACCATATGACGTTCCTAAAACAAACGTCTATCTGACCAAGTACCTACCTCTTCTACTGATCTCCTATGGCCTTCAGGGCAAAGTCCAAATTCCTTGGCCTAACATAGAGGGCAGCTTGACAGGGTAATGAGAGCATCAGCATTAGCATCAGAAAGACCCAGATCAGAACCCTCGTCCTACCTATCACCAGCTGTGTGACTTTGCCCAAGGCACTGGACCTCTCTGACCTTGGTTTCTTCTCCTTCCTCCTTGTCCTGTATATTATGACCTTCATGTCTCTGAAAGCAAAGACTTTGTCTTGTTCCCTCTGTATATTCAGCATCTAGAACAATGACTAGCACATAGTAGGTACTCAACAAGTTTGTGTGGAGTCAACGAATGAGCTAATATAGGCTAATACAGGAGAAAGCATCTGGCATAGTGGCTGGCACGCGGGGGACCAGCCACGTGTCTTTCTCTTCCTGAGCAATGCCGGCTTCTCTTTCCCTGCAAGGTCTGACCCTAACGACCCTCTCCTGATTCATATCCACACCACCTCCTTCCACCAAGTGCCCATCGTTTCTGGGGTACTTCTCTCCACCTTTATAATATTATACAATCTACTTATTTGTTGTGTCTGTCTGGACAAAGCAGAGATTTTTATCTATATTACTTGCTCATGAATCCCCAGGACCTGGTATATAATAGGTGCTCAATAATTATTTGTGGAGTGAATGAATGGATGGCTGAATAATTTGAGTTCCAGCTCTTTCATCTGCTATAGCTCCATGACGCCGGTAAGTAATTAAAGATCAAACCTCAGTTCCCTCGTCTGTAAAATGGGTATTATAGTAATACTTACCTTTTAGAGTTGTGCGATGTGATCCTGCAGGGTTAATGCTTACCTTATATGACTAAATAAGATGATGCCTATGAAGTGTTTAAGCATAATACCTACATAGGCATGCGGTAAGCACTGACAAACTGGGAGCTGCTATCTTAACGGTTTAATTAATAATATTATTATATTTATTCTATCAGCTATAACAACCATGTAAAGCAATTACAGTTTCTCAAGTAATTCTGTCCCAAACAAACAAACAAAAAAAGTTAGGTCAGGGAAAAATAGCCCTGGCCTCTAGATACCCTACATAATTGCCTATATTTACCTGTCCTGTTTTTGTTTGTATTTCTAGCCCTGGGATATGGGTCCTTCAGCTCTGCCCTGCCAAGACCCAGGACAGCTCAGTGTCAGGCCCTACGTCCATTATGTTTACTGTCACCAGGGACTTAAGCTCTAAAAGCAGGCTCGAGAGGGAGGGCATTCCAGGCATGTCACCAGCCTGCCTGTGATGGCAGAAGTTCTTTGGTTGACCTGCTCTAGAGCAGTTCCCCAGGCCTTAGACAGCCCGGGGCCTGACAGCTGGGCCCAACCAGAGCCAGGCTGCCCAGGCAGCCAGCTGGTGAGGGATGCGTTAGCTGCCTTCCTAGCAGATGAGGCAGGTGCCCCAAATTCCTCTCAAAGGTCTGCTGTTCCAGCTCCTTCTGCAGCCTCATCCTTTGAAACCCCTAATTTAACAGGCACATTTCCAGTCTCCCCTTCCCTTCATGCTCTCTGCATCCACCGGTTTCATTTATTCGTGCAACAAATGTTCCTTGAGCATCTGTAAGATGCACTCCTTGTGCCAGGACTGGGGATCAAAAGTAATCAATGGAGTCCTCTGCCCTCGGGAAGTTTCTAAGACCTCCCATCAGTATCTTGCCTGACAGTTTACAAAATGCCTTCACACGACTGGCTTCTTTTCATTCTCATAATGATATTTTACTTGGGATTAGAGATTTTTACTTTCCCCACATACACTTGATGTGCTAAGAGATTGAGTGCCTATCTAAATTCTGGCAGCTCACAAATGGGGAGCCAGGACTCAAACTCAGGTATTTTGGCTCCACCACAGCTAGTATCCAAGCAACATCACATCTCGCAAACAGCAGTTCTATAAAAATCACAAAAAGTCAGCTCACTGAAAGATAAAGGCCATTTGAATGGCTCCAAAGAGAATTGCATGTTTTGTTTGGAGAGGAGAGAGACTGACTCCCTCCCCCAACAAGACAGAAGAGGGGACATCTGGGAAACAGCCAGGAATTCGGATGAATTGGGAGTCTCCCCAGATCTGTCTTCCCATAGCCCCTCCAATGCAAGCACCCCACTAGGGATTCCTGAAACCTCAGAACTCAGAGCCCTGACTGCTCAAATTAACAGGATGTGGACCAAGGCAGAAAACTCATGCCCAGGTGTGAACCACACTCTTTTTTCCCCAGAAGTGCCATTTCTGGTGTTCCTCCCTTGAAACCTGAAGTTCTCTGGGAGAAATTCCAGGTGGCTTTATGAGAAGAAACATTTTACCACAGCACCACCAAGTGGCTGAGCCTCTGCCCACGAAAATCTCTATGAAACAGGCAGAAGAACTCTAGTTCACTTCAGGGCAAGCCAAGACACAAAATACCTAATGACCAGGACTGAGGAAAAAAAAAAAAAACCTTGGCAAAAATGGAAGTGGAGTGGAGAAATTCAGGGGCGATCCAGGAGGCATGGATGTCCTCAGGAACAGGAGAAGGCAGGCAGTCAAAGCTCTTTATCAAGGGCTTCCCTGGTGGCGCAGTGCTTGGGAGTCCGCCTGCCGATGCAGGGGACGCGGGTTCGTGCCCCGTTTCGGGAGGATCCCGCGTGCCGCGGAGCGGCTGGGCCCGTGAGCCATGGCCGCTGAGCCTGCGCGTCCGGAGCCTGTGCTCCGCAAATGGGAGAGGCCACAACAGTGAGAGGCCCGCATAACGCAAGGAAAAAAAAAAAAAAAAAAAAAAAAAAGCTCTTTATCAAGAAGCAATTTGAGGGACTTCCCTTGTGGTCCAATGGGTAGGACTCAGCGCTTCCACTGCAGAGGACGCAGGTTCGATCCCCGGTGGGGGAACTAAGATCTCATTTAATCCATACAAGCCTAAGAGAGAGGCATGCGTGCTCCCCAGTTTTATAAATAATAAAGAGAGAGCAGGGACCTGCACCACCTGTTTTTGTGTCTTACACAACCTAAGGCTGATTTTCACATTATTAAGTGGTTGGAAAAATAAAATAAGAACTGTGCTTTATGATATCTGCAAATTATATGAAATTCAGATTTCAATGCCATAAATAAAGATTTCTTGGAACACAGCCATGCCCATTTATTTATGTATGTCTATGGCTGCTTTTGAGGTATAAGAGTGGAATGGAGTAGTTTCAACAGAGGCCATATGATCATCAAAGCCTAAAATATATACTACCAGGCAGAAAAATTGACCAGCTCCTAGGACAGAATCAAAGAACTTGAAGAGGGCTTCCCTGGTGGCGCAGTGGTTGGGAGTCCGCCTGCCGATGCAGGGGATGCGGGTTCGTGCCCCGGTCCGGGAAGATCCCACATGCCGCGGAGCGGCTGGGCCCGTGGGCCATGGCCGCTGGGCCTGCGCGTCCGGAGCCTGTGCTCCGCAACGGGAGAGGCCACAACAGTGAGAGGCCCGCGTACCGCAAAAAAAAAAAAAAAAAAAAAAAGAACTTGAAGAACTCAGGGAGAAGTGATGTGATGGAAAGAGAATAGGAGATGGAGTCAAAGGACCAGGTCTGCCACTAACCATGTGACCTGTAAAATGGGAGACAAGAATACTCCATCGTAGGGACATTGTCAAAATGAAAAATAAACGTGGGGGGCATGTTTGTGAAAGTCACTTGTGAAATACTTTCTACATAGTTCGTTGCAGGGTCTCGATGTCCTTTGTATAAGGAAATGGAATGCACGGAGCTTTCAGCCTCCAGATGAGAATACAGTGAGCCAGAAAAAAAGGGCAGGACAAAGAACCCCTCCCTGGCTTCAGCTTGGCTTCCTGCTCTTTCAAAAAGAACAGCCACCTCTGGACTTCCCTAGTAGCACAGTGGTTAAGAATCCCCCTGCCGATGCAGGGGACACAGGTTTGATCCCTGGTCCGGGAAGATCCTACACACCACGGAGCAACTAAGCCCGTGCGCCACAACTACTGAGCCTGCGTGCCACAACTACTGAAGCCTGCGCGCCTAGAGCCCGTGCTCCGCAACAAGAGAAGCCACCGCAATGAGAAGCCTGCACACCACAACAAAGAGTAGCCCCCGCTCGCCGCAACTACAGAAAGCCCGCGTGCAGCAACGAAGACCCAACGCAGCCAAAAATAAATAAATAAAATAACTAAATTTATTAAAAAAAAAAAAAAGAACAGCCCCCTTGACGTTCTCTGAAAAGGGCAGCTGACTGGCTTCTCCACACCTTCATTATGCTGGAAGGGCATTTAGGGAAGTTAATGCGTCCTTGGGGTATTTTCACCCAGCAGTCAGTCCCCTTCCAGACTCTCACTCTGCTTCTCACCCCTGGCCTTCTCCCGTTACCAGTGGGCTTTCTCTTCAGCGGCAGGACCAGCCACTCCTATCAGACGTGGCGGGTGATGAGTGGCCTCTGGCCGGAGGGACTAGATCCCCACACTGACAAAGAGTGGACCGTGGGTAGCCCCCCAGGAAGTTCATGAAGAGAGGAAAGGGTCTCCTGTGAGGCAGGAGCTGGGGAGCAGCCGGCTTCATCACACCCACCCACAGAAAGATGCAGTGATTATCCAGAGAGTCTCGGCCCCCAGTACCTAAAATGTCCCAGCAACTCTCACCAAATTGCTTGGGTCCTGGGTCTACCTGCTGGTCAGAGCTCCATCTGACTGTGTGGCTCCATAGCAGCCAGCTGCATCTACCTAAAACAAGCCCAGCCAATGTCGAAGGGAATATAGAGCAGAGGAAGTCCAACGTAGGAGAGGCCATGTACATGGAGAATGAAAGTTCTGGATCTGAGTCAAAACCCAGCTCCCTCCATTGCTAGGTGTGTGACCTTGGGCAAATTTCTTAATTTCCCTGGGCCTCAGTTTCTGCATCTACAAAATGGGAACAATACCTAACAAATAATTTGGGGAGGATTATATTGAAGTGTGCCTTGCATCTGGCACATAATAGGGCTCAATTAAAGGGAGATATTGTTATTTTTTACTGTTGGGACAGCAATTTCTCCTCATGCATCTTGGTAGCCCTCTGCCCCTCAGATCAGAGCTATGAAGACCCACCTGTTAAATGTGAATGAAGGAACTAACAAGCAAAAGAGCAGCATGCTTCATTTGGTCTTCCTGATGACGTCCAGGAGAGTTGTGTTATTGCACTATTGTGTCCAAGTTTTACATGAGCAATGTGAGACCCAAGAGCCCACATCATCCACAGAAATTTGGAATTCCAGCCAAGAGTTTATATTTTGGCTTCTGTTTGGGCTTCTGTTTCCTCATCAAGCAAACAGGTATAATCATCAAACTTATCTTACTGGGCTGCTCAGAGCATCCAATGAGAGGAAGGAATATGAGAACATCACTTTTGTGACTAGTAAATGTAATTGTTCACTCTCCAAGCAATGTACTTAACAAGGCACATCTTGCCTGGTTGACTTTAGCCAAAAGGATGAAACTCTAATTACAGAATTTCAAGCATAGCCAGATGAGCTTAAGAAGTGTCAGTGCAGGTGAAGGAGAACTTCCCTTTTGCAAATAAGTCCCATATGGCAATGTTGGCCAGGGGTGATCTTGTCCTCTAAGGATGTTTTCCTGGATTTGTAAAGTCCAACCTTGATTATGGCTCTGGCCTCTTGAGTGAAACCTATAAACAACAGAGTTGCAGAGACAGTGGACCCCACAAACTCCATCCTCATTACTTTAGAAGTATCTGGCATAATCCCTGTTTACAAGCACCTGGTCAGAGCTACAGGGGTTTAAGGCTACAGTGAGCTGGGCTTTGTTCATTGCACTGGCTCTATAAGTAGAAACCCATCAGAGGACGCCTTTCAGATTACACCCACACACACAAGATTATTTAACATTGAAAGATCTTGCAATATAAAATTATCTAAACTGTCTAGACTAAACCTTCATCTTAATGCAAACACATATATTCCTTTGGGATAAAAGGCCTTATCGGTGCCTTAATGTCCAGTAAGGTACCTGTAGGAATCAGTCACCTGTAAGAATGGACGTTCTCCCTCTGACCTCAGCAATTGTCTCAGCCATCAGTGTGGGTTGGATCCAGTACAAGAGTTCTCATGAGAGCATGATTCAGAGCCTCTGACAAAAGTCTCCCAAGGTTTCCTTAGGGCAGTGGGGAAGGGGCATGCAGAGGGGCACCACACAGCCCCCATCGTGTCAACAAATGCCGTCCAGCTTTGAAAGCTCATGGTTCCCGGGCTCCTTTTCTGTGATTGGTTTCACTGGAGTGCTGCTGTTCACACTTTTGCTCTGACTGGCTCTATGCAAATAAGCAAACCCTAATATGTTGATCCTAGGTATGTTGATTAGTGTCCATGCTGGCTGTGCTTCCCCCACCCATCTCTCTGTCATTTATGGAGGTATAAATTAATCTACCTTAATCTGCTGATGTTGAAAAGATGAGGAAGGAAGGCAGTTCTCATGAGCTGATCTGGATTCCAGAACCAGGACTTCAAGATAAAAGCCACGCATTCATATACTCTGTACACCCCATAGTAGGCGTTCAATAAATATTTTCTTTCCTGGTTTGATTTGCTACCCACATCATCTCCCCCAGCCATGTGGCTGCTTCCCCTCCTTTGTACTTCCATATCATCATTGAAATGGCCATTTTTTGAAACTATCTGTTTATCTGTTTATCCTCCCCGCCCCCTGGACTGGGCAGGGTCTGGGTCTCTTTTTGACTGTGGGTCACTAGTGCTCTTACTCTGTTTGAAACAATTGGTGCTAAGTAAATATTGAAATAAGCTGAGCTAAAGCCCAGGTGTGTAACTATAAAGAAATGAGACTGATTTTTTTAAATTCATTAAAACACATAAATCCAAAATGAATGGTATCCATTTCAGAGTAGTCACCATGAAGGGGGAGTACACTTGCTGGACCTTTTTTTGGGAAGAACCTTTTAGTATGTGGCACATTCTTTTGAACAGCCTTAGTGAAAATGCACCTTCCTCCTGTAATGAGAGGATTTATATAAGAATGCTTTCAACAACAAGGAACAAAACAATGAAGTAAAAGTGACAAACAATGAAGACGTGTTATTATCTTGCATGACAAGAAGACTGGAGGTACATTGTTCCAGAGTTGACTCAGCAGTTCAACAAAGACATCAAGGACACAGGCTCTTTCAATTCTTCTTCTCTTCCATTCTTAGTTTATTGGTTGTTGTTGTTTTTTTAATTTCCTTGGGTTATTACCTCATGGTCACAGATGGCTGCCATAGTTCCAGACATCACATTCTCATACTATGGCTTTCAAAGTAAGAAGCGTTGGGGTGGTGTGAGCCCCTTCATATGTCTGTCTCTCCTTTTATGAGAGATGAAAATACTTCCCAGCCCACCCCCTCCACCAGAACTTTGTCATATAGTTACATTTAGCTGCAAAGCAGGCTGGGAAAGCAAATGCCAGGCATATTCAGGTTCCGTGGAGGGAGGCAGGGAAAGACAAAAAGGGGGTAGGGGGGCAAGCAAGAAAGGTTCTCAGAATTTTTATTTCCAGTAGATTCAAAATTCAGTTATAGCCCAAGAAATCCAGTAGTTAACATCAAGGTGGAATCATAAATAATAACCTGTTGAACACTAAATATACGCCAGCTGTATACAGGAAAACCACATCATCCTCAAAGCCAAGCTGAGATCTCCAGTCCACCTTTAGCAGTTATAACACTGATCCTCTCACCTCTACCTGATTCTTGTGTTCATTTCTCAGTTGGTTCACAACTAAAAGGGAGGAGAATGCAGTAGGGTCTCACCAAACCCCCAACATCTAGAATATGCTCTGACCTCTCGCAAGCCCCCATCTGGCTAACACCTACTAATTATTAAAACATAATTGATAATAATAATAGCTAACACACAATGCTTATTATATGCTAGTCACTGTTATAAGTGCTTTTCAAATATTAGTTCATTTAAAACTCATGCAAACACCATGAAGTAAGCACTGCTTTTAACATCTGCATGTTAAAGATGAGGAAACTGAGGTATAGAGAGGTCAAGTGACTTGCCCAAGGTCACATCCAGCATCAGAACTGGATTTCAACTTGGGCAAGATGGCTGGAAACTATACTCTTAACCACTCTACTTCACTGCCTCTGGCTTCCCCACACCCCACTCCCAAGGCTGGATGAGGGGGACCTGTGTCTTATTGGTGTCTGCAATACTCCATCCAAACTGCTAAGGCCACATTGACCACGCTGTATCAGAATGATCTGTTTAGGCATCTGTCTTCCCTCTTGGCTCTGAGATTCTGGAGAGCAAGGACTGCATGTTATTCTTACTTCTATCTTCTCTGCCTAATAAGATTTTTTTTTTTTTTTTTTTTTTT
>NW_006774244.1:319835-333301 GCF_000442215.2 Lipotes vexillifer | reverse complement strand
GCGGTACGCGGGCCTCTCACTGTTGTGGCCTCTCCCGCTGCGGAGCACAGGCTCTGGATGCGCAGGCTCAGCGGCCATGGCTCACGGGCCCAGCTGCTCCGCGGCTTGTGGGATCTTCCCAGACTGGGGCACAAACCCGTGTCCCCTGCATCGGCAGGCAGACTCTCAACCACTGCATTACCAGGTAAGCCCAAGATGATTTAATTTATTTATTCAGTATTTCCTGAGCATGACTAATGGCAAGCACTGTGCTATTTCATTATTTCTCCCATTCACCTGATGTCCCAGATGATAGCAAACTTGTAAAGTTAGAATGATAGATTGTTTACAAAAAACAGCC
Source organism: Lipotes vexillifer (assembly GCF_000442215.2). NCBI lineage: Eukaryota > Metazoa > Chordata > Mammalia > Artiodactyla > Lipotidae > Lipotes > Lipotes vexillifer. The sequence continues at coordinate 332,961 of NW_006774244.1, read as the reverse complement.
TGCCATCATTCCCCTCCTTGAATCAATTTCCCCAATCCTTGGATCTGGGCTGGCTTTATTATTCACTCTGACCAATAAAATGCAGTGGAAGTGATGTCCAGCCAATTCCAAGCCTGGACCTCAAGGGACCTTGTCCATTTCTACTATCTCTCTCTCTCTCGGCCTTGGACAACTGCCACAGGAACAAGCCTGGACGGGGCCAGTCTGTTGGAGGATGGGAGGCCACATGGAGCAGAGATGAGCCAGCCCAGCTGTGGCCACCCTAGACCAGCCAGCCCCCAAGTCATCTCACAGCTGACCACAGATGCATGAACCCAACAGCTGTAAGTCATACCTGGCCCAGATAAGAGAAACAGCCAGTCACACCCAGTCTCATGAGCTGAATAAATGTCTATTGTTTTAAACCACTAACTTTTAGAGTCATTTGTCACACAGCAAAAGCTAACTAATACAATTGGCAACCCTGGTGTGCACAGAAGAGTAGTGAAATTTGCAGTAACCACACACAGACCCTCTTAAGGACAAAGTGAGGCAATAAGCAGCCCATCTGCTGCCCTTGTCAGTTAGGTCAAAGACCCCCAGTTCTGCCTCTTCCTTTTTTCCTCTCACTCCAAAGATGAGTCACATGGTCTACAAGATGAGAAAGGACCACAATGGTTCCAAAGGCTCTGTGAAAATAAGCCAGACAGGCAAACAGGACTTTCATTCCAGTCTCCAAGGGTTTTAACCTACTAGCTCTCAAACCCTGAGTTAAATCTTGCTCTACCAAGAAATGACTATTGTGTACCCCAAAATTAGAACATTTCAAAGGAATGTTCAACGAATAAAACAAAGTGTCAGGAAAGCCTCTTATTCCTGAGGAAATGAAGCCAGTCTCTTTGGAAGTGACTTGAATCTTGGAGAGGACACTTGCCTGTTTTTCTGGTTAGTGATTAAGGACTCAGCATTTCTATAAAGGGATGAAACCTTGCTGTTCTCTCACCAAGTCTTGGCTCTTCTGCCTCAAAGCTTTCGATTTTCACCTATCAGGTTCTATCTCAATAAACTGAGATAGCTCTGATCCCTCTGGAAGAGAGGAGCTGTCTTTTTTATTAGCTTCTTTATTGCTCTGCTGCCTTTATATAACCCACATCAATAGCCTCAAGATGCATTTCTAGGAGTATAAGTGAGAGAACAGAGACAGATCTTTTCCTAGGAATAGCCTTTGTCATTTTTTCATTGAAAAAATAATTCTAGTAAGCAGGCACTGTGCTAGGCTCTGGAAATAAATGGGGAAAAGACCCAGGACCTGTCCTCCAGGAGAAGAAGGAAATGGAGAAGGAAGACCAAGAGGAGGAAATGACCTTACAACTACCAATGGCTTTTTTCATTAGAGCCTGGAACTGCGCTGGGCTGGGAAAGACAAGAGTGTTAAGAAACAAGATCCACTTTCAGAAAGATAACAGTAATTGTTGTTAACAATAACGTTGTTACTGTAACTTCCTTGGTTTGGTTTGGTTTGGTTACTTTTTTGTGGCAAAATATGCATAGCATGACATTTACCATTTTAATCATTTCTAAGTGGACAGTTCAGTGGCATTAAGTACATTCACACTGTTGTGCAACCATCGTTCTACCATCCATCTCCAGAATTTTTTAATCTTCCCAAACCGAAAGTCTGTACCCATGAAACACTAACTCCCCTTCCACCCTCCCCGCAGCCACCACCACTCGACGTTTTATCTGTGATTTTGACTGCTCTAGGCTTCTGGTAAAAGTGGAATCAAACAATATTTGTCCTTTTATGACTGGCTCATTTCACTTAGCATAATGTCTTCAAGGTTCACCTGTATTATAGCTTTTGTCAGAATTTCATTCTTTTTTTGAGGCTGAACAATGTTCCATCTTATTTCTATACCACATTTTGTTTATCGCTTCATCCATCAATGGACACTTTGTTGCTTCCACGTTTTGGCTACTTTGAATAATGTTACTATGAGCATGAGTGTACAAATACTCCTTCGGGATCCTGCTTTCATTTCTTTTGGGTGTGTACCCGGAAATGGAATTGCTGGGCTTCCCTGGTGGCGCAGTGGTTAAGAATCCACCTGCCAATGCAGGGGACACAGGTTTGAGCCCTGGTCCGGGAAGATCCCACATGCTGCAGAGCAACTAAGCCCATGCGCCACAACTACTGAGCCTGCGCTCTAGAGCCCACGAGCCACAACTACTGAGCCCACGTGCCACAACTACTGAGCCCGCGAGCCACAACAACTGAAGCCTGTGCACCTAAAAGCCCATGCTCTGCAACAAGAGAAGCCACTGCAATGAGAAGCCCACGCAGCGCAAGGAAGAGTAGCCCCCGCTCACCGCAACTAGAGAAAGCCCGCGCACAGCAATGAAGACACAATGCAGCCAAAAATAAATTTAAAAAAAAAAGGAAAAGAAATGGAATTGCTGGATCAAACGGTAATTCTACATTTAATTTTTTGAGGGACCACCATGTTGTTTTCCACAGTGGCTGCACCATTTCACTTTCCTACTATCAGGGCCCAAGTTTCTATTTTCCCCACATCCTCATCAACAGTTATCATTTTCCGTTTTTTAAATAATAGCCATCCTAGGGAATTCCCTGGCAGTCCAGTGGTTAGGACTCTGTGCTTCCACTCCAGGGGGCACGGGTTCCATCCCTGGTCGGGGAACTAGGATCCTGCAAGAAATGCGGTACGGCCACACACACAAAAAAAATAGTGATAATAATAATAATAGCCATCCTAATGGGTGTGAGGTGATATCTCATTGTGGTTTTAATTTGCATTTTCCTAATGGTAATGATGTTGAGCATCTTCTCATGTGCTGATTGCTCATCCGTATGTCTTCTTTGGAGAGATGTCTATTCAGGTCCTTTGGTTTTCTTTTACATGACCATATGCTGCCTTTGTGTTTTGTTCCAGGCACTCAAGCAAGCTCCACAGATGCATTATTGTATTGCATTTAACCTCACTACAAGCAAATGAAGGGTTATTGTTCCCATTTTACAGGTGAGGAAACTGAGGCTCCTTTCATGACTTGCTACCTAAGAAGGGCAGAGAGGGCCTTGAGGCAGGCCTGGCTGAGACCACTGAGCCTCACTGCATGTCAGGCAGGGGAGACCCGTGGGAAGGCAGCCAGGTGGGGTCAGGGGACAGGGACTCAGCGCACCCTGGTCCAGAAGAGCTGGTCTTGGCGTCTCACGTGCTCCTTCCTGCCTTTTGCAGAGAAACTCTTAGCACCTCGGTGAGAATAGCTCCTACCCCCAGAGGATTTTCATTTTCAAAGGCTTGAACTAGAATAGAAGTGCCCAGAAAGACCCTCTAGAGGCCCTGACTGGGAAATCTGAATCTAAGGTGGGGTGAGACACTGGAGACAGGGCAAGCCAACCCCAGCCCCACCCCCATTCCCATGACCTGGTGACTGGCTCTTTTTCTTTCTTTGCATGAGGAAGCGTTACCCAACTATTCACTAGGTCTTAATACAACTTAATACAATGGGCTGTTGGCATAGCTACAAACTAACTGACACCTACTATATGCCAGGCACTGTTCTAAACATTTTACATGTATTCACTCATCTCATCCTCCCACTGGTCCCATCGAGAGATGCAGAAAGTGAGCCTCAGAGCAGTGAGATAAGCAGCTCAAACTCCCACTGCTTTCTTTTCCCCCACTGCTCTCAGGTGGTCCAGCCAGCACTCCAACCCCAGTGGTCTGGTTTCAAAGCCTGAACTTAGCTGCTACGTCATACCACCTACAATTTTCTCCTAGAAGAATTTAGAGACAGATAGACATGATAGTGAGATAGGTAAACAGATAGAGAGAGATAGACAGACAGACAGGTGGGGGGAGGGGAGAAGGACTTTTTCCCCCATTCCTGACTTTTACTTAGCTGTGAAATAGATCCACCATCAAAGTCAGCCTCTCGCCAGCTCCTCACTCACTCCTCCACAGGGGAGGAGCTTTCTGTTGCCTATTGTTTGCACCTCCCACTCAACACCTATCCATTCTGTTCTTTCTCTGACCCAGGGAGGCTGACTCCCCTTGACTTATGGCTTTCAGTTGGGCGAAGCCACTGGGAGGCACCAGCAAGGGTCGGAGGATGACAAGTGCCCTACTGCTAGCAACTTCTGCATCCTTCTGTGGCCAGGGATCCTGCCATATAACCCCCTCCATGGCTACAGCTCCTCTAAATGGAATCCCTCTGCCTTCCTGGCATCCATAGGGGAGGTAAGTCCTTCCAGCTATTGCTAGCCTTAGAGTGCCACACCACTGCCTATCTGTTCCTTAACTCTGCCCACACCTCTGTAATTCTCCCTTCTCTTCTCTTCATAGACCTTCCGTCCCAGCTCTTCAGACTCTCCCAAGAAGTTCAGACATCAGATGGGGAAGAGGGCTATTTTTGGTGGACCCTACACACACGCGCACACATACACATACATACACATATATGCATATATACACATGCACACAACCACATGTATACACATACACACATAGATACATATGTACACACACGTTTGAATACATGCACACGCATGTATACATATACACCCATGCATACACATATATTTACAGATGCACACACACAAACACACACACACACAAACTCACAGCCCAAATACTGGGAGGACACAGCCAAAATGTTCACGGTGCTTGTCTATGGGCAATAGGATTATAGATGATTGCTTTTGTTTTTTCTTTATGCATTTCTCGATTTTCTATGATATTCATGACAAATTTTTTTTAAATGTTCTTTCTTTTTCAAAGAAATGCTGATCCATTGGTGAGAAGGCAGAGCCAATGGGGGGGCTGGGTGTGGATATATTTAGGCGTCAGGGCTTCTTCTGGTTTCCCCTGAAATAACACTAGGAAGAAAGGGAACTCCCCTGCCTTTGCAAAGACCACTCCTCAAGACTTCCCATGGCCATCATGGAGCTCTGAGCCCACCCCTGCTTCCCCACCAAGGGTACCTTGAGGCCTTGAGCAGAGGAAAGGCCATTACGAGCCCTTCCTTGCCCCCCAAAGTGGCCAGAAGTGTCCGCTAGCCCTCTTCCTGGTCCCTTGTACCCCTGTAGCCCCTGTGCTCAGCTGTGGAGCCCACCCTGAAATCCCCTGCTCCCCACCTGTGAGAGGAGTCAAAGGTGGGCCCAATTCTGAGGATAGCCCGGGCTTCCCAGGCAGTCCTCAGAACTGGGGAGTCAGGTCAAGGTCACTGGGCAAGAAGGGCAAATGGCCTCACCCAGGCAGGGGCTGGGCCCAAAAGCCCACCAGCCCTCATCAGAGTTGTGCAGCGAGAAAAAGGAGTTTCCCACGCCCCGGGTCCTCACTTCCATATTCTCCCTGTCACCCTACCATTCCCCTCACTGCACCCAGTTCAATTCTCTCTCAGGACCAGCTCTGAGATCAGAGACAGTCCCTGACAGCAATAGCAGGTCAGGTGGAAAAGTATTGCCTCCCAGGGGTATTTACATTTCAAATAGAGGAATCTTAGAAAGGCAGCTCCAAAGAGGGCCTTTCAATGGAGCACTTCCAGGCAGTGGTTGGGGCAGTCTGTTGAGAAGCAGAAGGTGTCACACTGCCCTTGCACCAGACCATAATCAACTTTCTACTGCATTTCAAAGTAGGGTCAACCAGGGCCAGCCAGGTCACTACCCATGGCTGCTTCTGAGAAGCTAATCTAACAAGGATCTAGCAACACCAGAGGTAGGAACCAGCTATTGAGATGGGAAATTGGGTCCAAGCAAATGAGTCCGCACTCCACCCCACTCCCCAGCTCTGCAGAACCTTCCAGGAAGCTGCAGTCAACAGTTTCTGTGGGTGGCAAACAGCCTCAGGCCTAGAAGTTTAAAATCCTGTGTTCTGCACTCAGCTGTCTCCTAATTTGCTGTGTGATGTTATTAGGCAAGATAAACCTCTCTGAGCCTTGTGTCACGACGGGCAATAGGAAGAGAGTGGATTAGATGGCTCTAAGGTCCCCTCCAGCTCCAGTGTGCTATGATCTCCCTCTCCTTTCCCTCTCTCCCCCTCCCAGTCCCCCTGTCCCTCACATACCCCTGCCCCAAAGAATGCATATCAAAATGAAAGCAGAGGGACTTCCCTGGTGGCGCAGTGGTTAAGAATCTGCCTGCCAAAGCAGGGGACATGGGTTCAAGCCTTGGTCCGGGAAGATCCCACATGCACCACAACTACTGAGCCTGCGCTCTAGGGCCCACAAGCCGCAACTACTGAGCCCACGGGCTGCAACTACTGAAGCCTGTGCACCTAGAGCCCATGCTCCACAACAAGAGAAGCCACCGCAATGAGAAGCCCGTGCACCGCAGTGAAGAGTAGCCCCCGCTCGCCGCAACTAGAGAAAGCCCCCACACAGCTTCCCAATGCAGCCATAAACAAATAAATAAAAATAATTTAAAAAAAAAAAAGACGAAGGCAGAGAGGGCGTTGGGGGGAGGGATAAAACAGGAGATTGGGATTAACATATACACACTACTATATATAAAATAGATAACCAACAAGGACCTACTGTATAGCACAGGGAACGATACTCAATATTTTGTAATAGCCTATAAGGGAAAAGAATCTGAAAAAAAAAGAATATATATATAACTGAATCACTGCACTGTACACCTGAAACTAACACGATATTGTAAATCAACTAGACTTCAATTAAAAAAAAAAAAGACAAAGGCAGAGAGTTTGGCTCACCTCAGCCCAGAGACTTCTGGAAACTGCAATAAGCCTGCAGCTCACATTGGGTCAACTGCAGCCAGCTGTCCTAGGGACTGAAAGAGCTTCTCTTCCCAGGTCACGCAAAGGTCCAGGCCTAGCTAAAGGGCCTGCCCCATGCTCAGCTTGAGTTGCTCAGCCCACATCCAGGATTAACCAACGCTCTTCACTGGCTCTCTGGTTTCAAAACAAAACTTTTGAAAGAAAACTGCATTCAGTGGAAAATCCCCCAGTAACAAGACTCCTGGGAGCATTAGCGGAACACCATCTGTCAAGCATTGGTTTGCACAACCTGTGACCAAAAACAGCCTTTTAATGTCAATACCAATCATGATCATCTCACCTTGTGTATTTGGACAGCACTACTGACCTTTCAAAGCCCTTCATCTGGGCTCAATTTGGCCTCGTGCAACTTTCTGAAGCAGGCAGAGCAAGAGACTTGCAAATAACTCAGTCCTGTGCTAGAGACGGAGAAATTGAAGCCCGACAAAATAACAGAGCTGGGAAGAGAGACACTCAGAGCTGGAAGAAGTCCCCTAAGCAAAACTCAATGAGTTTCCCCACACCAGTGCACCCCAAATGTCATCTTCTGATGGCTGTCCAGCTGGCAGCATCACAACCATCCGAGCCCCACCACAAAGACGCTAGAGGTCTTGGATGCAACCTCCAAAACAAGCATTTTTTAATTTCCCATGCGATGCACAGATTTGTGGACCACTGCCCGCCCCGCCGTGTTCACAGAATCTGGGGATCCTGGAAATTCCAGGCTGGAGAGATCATCAGAGCTCACTAAGCACAATCACCTGCTCAGCGTGTACCACCCCCTGCACCTCAACAAGTTCTTGGGACACAGGTTCTGCTGCAGTGAGAGAGGCTGCAAATAGCTCAGGATTAAATGGAGGAGCAGTCTCTTTCTTTCTCATATCACAGTAAACAGTAGAGGTTGATAGGGCTGCTCCCTGGGGCCAGGGACACAGGATTCTTCTCTGCTTTGGGTTCTTTAGGGTGTGTTGCCCTTTGAACTCCTCAGGAAGCAGACTCAGAAATGGAAGTTAACATGCAGGATGAACACCTGTGGAAAAGGGTACAGGCTGGATTGAGCAGAGGGAGGAGTGGGGCTGTGAAACACTCACGACCAAGGCCTCAGCCACCCCTTTGGGGTGCCCTGTAGCTGCAATGGCTTTTCAGGGTTGTCCAAGTTGAGGTAATGGGGCTGGGCCTTTATACACACACAGAGAGACTGGTCATTGGTTACTGTCCGCCCCCAGGGAAGGTATGTGACCTTGGAGCAGAAGACTCTCTTCAGCTGAGGGCATGTCTCAGCAAGGGCTGAAAGCGGGGGGCTGGCAGCTGTGGATATAAATCCTTCAGTCCTAAAAGGTAATCACAGCACAGCATCCACTGTGAGGTGGTTATGGGCTGAATTGCGTCCCCTCCAAAATTTATACATGGAAGTCCTCACCCCCAGTGCCTCAGAATGTGACTTTATTTGGAAAAATAGGGTCATCGCAGATGTAATTTGTTAAGTTTAGATGAGCTTATCCCAGAGTAGGGTGGGCCCCTAATCCAATACGACTGGTGTCCTTATAAAAAGGGGAAATTTGGACAGAGAAATGCACACAAGGAGAAAGCCACAAAGGCAAAGATTGGGGTGATGCTTCTCCAAGACAAGGAATGCCAAAGATTGCCAGCAAACCATCAGAAGCCAGTCTAGAGACATGACATAGATCCTCTCTCACACCCCTCAGGAGAAACTAACTCTGCTGACACCTTGATTTTGGATCTCTAGCCTCCAGAAAGGCAAGACAATACATTTCTGTTTCTTAAGCCACTAAGTTTGGGGTACTTTGTTACAGCAGCTCCAGAAAACTAATACAGAGATGTTGCCTTCATCTACATGGTCCAAAATGGTTTACCATCATGTCCGCATTCTGGCCAGTGGAAAGGAGAAAGAGGGAGGGGAAGGCAGGCAGACCTCCTCCCTCACTTCCAGTCATATCCCATTGGTCATAACTTGATCACATGGCCATATTTGCTGCAAGGAATGCTGGGAAATGAAGTCTTTATTCTGGGCAGCCATGTGCCCAGGTAAAAACTCAATTACTAAAAAGAATGAGACCACAAATAAAGTGAAGTCAATCCCTTCAAGGAGCTCAGGTGAGCTTAGGGGAGCCAGACATAAAAACCAACACTTCACTTAGAACACCTTGCCAAGAGACAGGCATTGCCCTGGTGAGAAGCTTCCTGCTCTGGCGCCCTGACAGGTAGAATTGCTGCAGCAGTTAGGTGAGTCTGGACTCCAACCACTCTGCCAGAAGCAGCCCTATTTCAGCAGTCCCAGCCCGGGCCAAGGAGGCACCACTTTAACTGACTTAGATCTCACTGCAACAAGCTCCCCAGGGAGGAAGTGGTTCCTGCCAAAGACACCAGCAACTCTGGGTGCCCAGGTGTCTTCCGTTTTTTCCTCCCTCCCACCTCCTTCTTATTGCCGTTTTTCTAGCCCTTTCAAGATCTTTATAACAATACCCTGTATTAAATTCCCTGTATTAGAAATACCCAGCATGTTTTCTTTATTTCCTGACCAAACCTCTTCAAACTCAACATACATTTTAAGATTTTTTTCCCTTCTATCTTTTTTGGGTGGGGGGGAATGAAAATTTACTTAACTAGTTCCCTTTGCCTCCAGTGAGTCACACTAAGATCTGTGTGCATGTTTCTCAGAAAAATATATTTTGCATTATTAAATGAAATGGTACATATAGTACTTAGAACACGCCTACAGGTAATAGTCATTCAATCATTGGGCCATTCTTTTTGTTTAAGGTTCAATTTAAAAAGCTAAGAGGGGGCTTCCCTGGTGGCGCAGTGGTTAAGAGGCCGCCTGCTGATGCCGGGGACACGGGTTCGCACCCCGGTCCAGGAAGATCCCACATGCCGCGGAGCGGCTGGGCCCGTGAGCCATGGCTGCTGGGCCTGCATGTCTGGAGCCTGTGCTCCGCAACGGGAGAGGCCACAACAGGGAGAGGCCCGGGGACCGCAAAAAAAAAAAAAAAAATACATTTTTGAGAACGTGGCCCACACTTTTCCTTCTAAATGGCTCCAGTAATGGAGAAGGAGGAGCTCTTATGCCAAACCTAGTGCCAGTATTCACCCCCAAAAAAAAAAAAAAAAAAAAGCTAAGAGGGAACCATTAATGCTACCTCAATTGAGGTTTGGGAGTTATTATCCGATATCATCCCTCCAATAGTATTTTCCCCAGGAGACTTTATAAAAATATCATCTCCCCCTTTGAAGCAGATATCTATCCAATGTGGAAAAAACTCTGGATATGCCCCTACCCAGACTGGGACACCTCTTCAGACAGGTCGCAAAGGAACACGCGTCCCAAGCTGAGGACTGAAGTGGCATGGTAATAGCCAAGTGTTGGTCAAGTTGATACTGACGGGCAGGAGAACAGTCTTTGAGTGGTTGTCACATCTTCCAGTGTCCAGAAGCTTCTTCTTTGTTACTTATTTTAAAAGATCAAAATGTTGGGCCCAGCCTGGAAAAGAGAGCCACCCTTGAATTTGGTGAGTTCCTAATACTCTCGGTATGAATTTCAAGGGGTCTCATACCAAGTAGTTTCATCAGTTTTCACAAATACATAGGTCCTTTCCCCAAAAGGAATTCTTCTCTGATCAGCTACTAAGACAAGAGTTTTCTCCAGGGTTTTATTACCGCTTAAACCAGGTTGCCTCTACTGCCCCAAGCAAAGTTCCATAAAGGGGTCTGGGGATGGTTCAGTAGCTGAAACCATGAATATCCAGGCCTATTTAGATTGCCCTGTGGTCATGAAACAGACGTCTCACCTAAACCTCCAAGACTTCCCATCATACAAGGGTCTGAGAAAGGCTTAGTTCTGTTTAGTAAGTCCTGTATTGTCAATTATTTTGTATTGAGGAGCAAAAGATGCAAGTTGGAGCTTTAGTGCAGGATGGAGGGCAGGGTGCCTTCGGGGGTCTGGTTGTTACATGAGTTGGGGATGGGATTGAAGGAGGAGAAGGTTGGAGAGCCAGCAGATGACGTACCATGACAGGCTCAAAAAATACTTTAAACTGGGACCCAAGAATGACCCTACGTGAATCAGAGCATACGAGCCTCCACAAAAGCTTGGGAAGGAAACATGACCTTCCCCTGTTCTAGTACATCTTTCAAATAATGGTGATTGAGTCACTCATTCCTTCAGTCATTCCTTACGTTCAGAGAAGAAATAAATATCTCACATGCAATACTTCCTGGTGGTTACACTTGCCTACTCTGGAGTCACATAGACCTGAGTTCAAATCTTACCTCTGGCTCTTATTACCTATGTGTCTTAGGAAAATGGTTCCATCTCTCTGAGCCTCAATTTCCTCATATGTTAAAAAAAAATGGGGGTAATAATGTCTCCCTCAAAGGATTGCTGTGACAGTGAAATGAAATTGGTGCAAGGCACAATCCCTGACTTACAGAAACACTCGGTTAACAATGGTTTTAAAAATCTGATCAGGTCACGGCAGTAAGCACACTGCCTGTACTTAAGGGATTATTAAATGCTTGTTGACCACTTGACCCATGGCCCCATGGCCCCATGGCTCCTCTCCAGGAACCCTGACCCCAGCTAAGCCAATTAGATTTTGTCTGTTTAAAATTTGTGATACTCAGAAATTATGGTTCTTCTCTGTTGGTGTTTGAACCGAGAGGACAGGTAAGAGCTGAGGTAGCTACTGCATGTCCCGTGTCCACAGAAACCAAGAAAGCCTAAGGGAGGAAAGGAAGAAGATAAGAGACTGACAGAGTGAAAAGCAGAGATGAGACGCCATTGGAGTGGGCGGGGTTTTGGGGATTGAAGAAAAGCAACGAAGGAGGAGAGAAAAAGACAGAGAGCTCATACTTGGTTTTCATGAGACACCCCAGGATGCTCCTACTGACCCCCCTTTTGCTTAGACTACTTGGTGAGCCTGATCTAAGACATCTTCTTTCAAGTCTCTCCTTAGCTCACTGACTCTTCTCTCATCCCTCTGGTTATAGGCATCCTAGTTCTTCCTTCTACAGTTGAAGACGTGAAGTTTAGAGCACATTGTCTGGTAAGCATCAGAGTCAGGACTCAAACCGCGTCACTCTGTCTCCCTGGGGAATGAGCATGGCTCCAGGACTCAGGAGACCTTGGGTGAAGGGGTAATTCTGCCCCTCCCCAGTCACGTTACCTAAACCAGCTACTCAACCTCTGAGCATCCCACCTGCCTCTTCTGTAAAATGGGAATAACAGTCTGCTCCCCTACCCTCCAGGATTATGGATGAAATACTGTATGTGAACGCTTTTTTAACTGCAAAATACTAGCCATTTATTCGTTCATATATTTTTCTATATCTCTGCCTGTCTTATGAGATTTTAAAGTTGAAGATCCCATGTCTACTTGAATGCCCCTCAAAATCACCTGGAAGTCTGCTGGTCCTTGGAAAATGTTAAATAACTCCAAGTTGAGAAATCACAAACACATTTATCTTTCTAAAGCAAAGGATACAGATTTCATAAGGAAAGTAAATATGTTAAGAAATCACTCAGTTTCTTAACTCACATTCCCAGCTGTTCATTGGAAACATTGTGGATGGCATTTGGGGTGATTAACAAAGAAGAAATAATTTATGTGAATGTCTGCGTGTTGTTTCTCAAAGTAGCTATTAAAAACACAACTGAATAGCATGTGTTTTTCCATTCTCTGGAAAGCAAGAAATACAGAGCTGTTTTTACTCAAATATTTCCAAAACAAATCACCTTCTGTGGTGGAAAATGTTGCCCTAAGGAGAGAAATTTTCAGAAAAATTCTGAGTGAGCGAAAGAAAACAGAGAACAAGTGGAAGTTCTATTTAACGAGAACAAGAACCTTGGCCTGCAGGCCTAAATCCTTTCGCAGCCTGTGTCACTCAGCTGTCATCTACAGGAGCATTAAAGTCAGACAGACCTGGGTTCAAATCCAGCTATGATTGTTAGTGGAGTTGCCTGGGCTATCTCGTCACATCCTTAAGCCTCGGCTTCCTCTGTAAAATGAGGATGAAATACTTTCCTCACAGGTTTCTGGAAAGATTGAATAAGATTACATATTTAAAGTGCCCACCAGGGACTTATCTGGGGTTTTGTGGTTAGGACTCCGCACTTCCACTGCAGGGGCACGGGTTCGATCCCTGGTCGGGGAACTAAGATCCTGCATGCTGCATGGTGCAGACAATAATAATAATAATAATAAAGTACCCACCATGTTGTAAACTTTGAATATATCGTCATTTCTCTAGTTGCACTGGACACATTTAATCCCATTGAACATACCACACTGCCTATACAGCATCTCTTAGGTCTAAGAACCACGCTCTTC
>NW_006774244.1:313784-319493 GCF_000442215.2 Lipotes vexillifer | reverse complement strand
AAAAAAAAAAAAAAAAAAAAAAAAAAAGATTTTGTTCTCTCATTTTAATTTATTATTCTAAACGACATTGCCAACTGCAGAAAAGGTGGGAAGGAGACCCACCAAACAAGGGATATCGGTGCCTGTGGTGTGTGAGGAGGGTAAGGTGGGGAGAAGAAAGAGGTAGAGGAGGTAGACCGAGAAAGAAGGCAGAAGAGAATTTTCACTGTATCTGTAATTTTAAAATTTCATTCATGTAAAAAGATTTGAGGGAAAAAAGATAAAAGGTCAACAGTAGTTCAAAGTAGCAGCTACATGAATGTTTGTTGTAATATTCTTTGTACCTTTCTGCATGTTTCCTATCAAAATTCTTTCCAACTAAACAAACTTTTAATTATAACCATAATTCATTTTTAAAATTTCTTTCTTTCTTTCTTTTTGGCTGCGTTGTGTCTTTGTTGCTGTGCACGGGCTTCCTCTAGTTGCAGCGAGCAGGGCCTACTCTCTATTGCAGTGCGCGGGCTTCTCATTGCAGTGGCTTCTCTCGTTGCGGAGCGTGGGCTCTAGGCACGCGGACTTCAGTAGTTGTAGCACGTGGGCTCAGTAGTTGTGGCTCACGGGTTCTAGAGCATAGGCTCAGTAGTTGTGGTGCATGGGCTTAGTTGCTCTGCAGCATGTGGGATCTTCCCGGACCAGGGATCGACCCCATGTCCCCTGCATTAGCAAGTGGATTCTTAACCACTGCACCACCAGGGAAGTCCCCATAATGCATTTTTTTTTTTTTTTGCGGTCCGCGGGCCTTTCCCTGTTGCGGAGCACAGGCTCCAGACGCGCAGGCTCAGCGGCCATGGCTCACAGGCCCAGCCACTCCGCGGCATGTGGGATCTTCCCGGACCAGGGATCGACCCCATGTCCCCTGCATTAGCAAGTGGATTCTTAACCACTGCACCACCAGGGAAGTCCCCATAATGCATTTTTTTTTTTTTTTGCGGTCCGCGGGCCTTTCCCTGTTGCGGAGCACAGGCTCCAGACGCGCAGGCTCAGCGGCCATGGCTCACAGGCCCAGCCACTCCGCGGCATGTGGGATCTTCCCGGACCGGGGCACGAACCCGTGTCCCCTGCATTGGCAGGCGGACTCTCAACCACTGCTCCACCAGGGAAGCCCCCCATAATACATTTTTAATGGCAAGAACTTCACCAGTATCCTGGCTACTCTAGCAACCTATGTCATTTGTATCCTGTTTCTTTTTCTCAGCTTTGCACCTGAGCATAGCTGGTTTACAGAGCATAATGTATAATCCATCACCACATAGGGATGTGCCAGGACAGCAGAATAGTGGCCCCCAGTGTGTTTCATGCGGCAGTGTGCTTAACCCATGTTACAGGGCAGAAGGTAGATGGTTCGCGTTACAAACAGCCAGGTGCCTGTTGTCTTAAGTGCAGCCAGCTTCAAGGATTTTTGTTGTTGTTTCTACCAACCTGGTCCTTGGGTTTGCAAGTTCTGCATCATAAGATAACGTCTGCTTGCTTCAGGTCTTCATCAGTCGCCGACTCATCGATTCATTCTAGAAGTCTATTTAGTATCTCTCTGTACGTGGCCCTGTGCTGGGCCCAGGGAAAGTGAATGAGTCAGACCAGGTGGTCACCCTCAGTAACTCAGGGTCTAATATGAGAGATGGACGGGGAAGCACAAGTTACACAAGGTGATGAGATATGAGGATGGTGGAGAGAAGCAGAGGGTGTGGGTGGCACAGAGGAGACTGGAGGACAAGGGACAACTCCCAGAAGAGGTGAGAGCTGGAAAGGGTCTTGAAGGAAAAATAAGGGTTTGCTAACATTTCAAACTTGGGAGAATATTTTGTGGTTTTAAATCCAGATGTTTGAGCTTATATTTTAAAAATCAGAAGATCTGGTAATGCTGGGGAAGAGTTCTACAGAGTGAAAGTCAGCTGGACCTGAGTGGAAGGCTGGGTGCCTGAGCAGGTGAAGGGATTCTGCCGCCAAACCTTGTCAGACTCGACTGACAGGGTACGGGCCAGTGGGGGCTACACACACCCCTTTGGTTTCTCTCAACTTTGGGAGGAAGGAAGGGAGCATTGGCTCCTGCAGGCTAGAGGAGGCTGGATTCAGAGAGGCTCCTTCCTGGGACCTTCCAGGGCAGAGACAGATTGCAGATTGCATCCTCTTGTAGTAAGGCCAGAGCTCTTGCCTCTGGGCCAGAGAAGTCCCTGTCATGGTGAAGATATTGGCACAAAGGGAGGCCAGCTGGGGAGACAGGGTGTGGGGCAGAGAATTTGGTTCTGTGTAGATTAGACCTCAAAGCCCACTTCCTTCCCTATGGGCTCACAGAGAGGTGTTCCTAGGTACACAAAGAGAGAGAGGGGCCTAGTTAAGATCTTCCCAGGCCCAGAGTTAGCTGAAATGAGACGACAGCTGGGAAGAGTAAGTAAGAGATGTCTTGACCTATAAAGCCTATAGAATGTCCCAAATGTTCATACCCTCAAACTCAATAACGCGATATATTTTGTCATGGTGATTGTTGTTCAATACTACCTACATACCAGGCGTTATTTCAGCACTTACCTCTGAATCCTTACAATAAGAATAGGTTATGCGTTCTAACCCGTATTGTAGAGAAGAGAAACCAAAGCTCTGAGCGGGAATGTACTTGTCCAGAGTCATCCAGCTACTGAAAGATGGAGCTGGGATACTGCTCCAGTTGTCTGACTCAGAGACCTATGATTTTTTCCACTAACTACAGCCAACTGCCCCCAACTTCTAGAAACCTAGCCTAAGAAGATAATCTCAAACTTGAAAAAGAATTTATTATGTAGAACATTGTTCATCCCAGGACTATGTACACTATTAGAAAAATGAACACAACCTAAATGTCTAACTGTTCACAAAGCGCCTGACCCAGAGTAAGCCCTCAACAAACATCTCCTAAATGAACAAAAAGGAAATAGTTAAAGAAATGATGGGCCACCACTCTTGATGGAGTATTGGATGCCCTTTACTAAGTGCACTTAAGAAGAGTTTGTGATAATAGCTTAAATGCTTATTATAATGTTATAGGAAAAATAAGGGCACACAATTATGTATACTATATTATGTTCAATTATGTTATGTCCCAAATATGTTCAAACACATTTCATGTAGACAAAAAGAATGTGAGAAAATATGATATTACAGTCACTACATTTGGCTGTCAGTTTTAGACTGATGAAGATTTAAGTTTTTCTTCTCCCATTTTCCAGATGATCAGTTAAAAGCTTAATTGCTCTCATAATAAAGAGGAAACACTTTGTTTTATTTAGAAGAAAATATGACTTTCAGAATTCTAGTCTCAGACAATGAGGACCTAGAACCAGAGCATGCGGGGAAAACTGGCCCTGCCAAACGGCCAGGCCACCAGGCAGGTGCCCAGGAAGAGGCAGCTGCTCTGGAATAAAGGCTCAAAGGAGAAAGCAGAGTGGACAACAGGGACAGCATCAAGGGAGAAGGGTATTTGGGGGGAGGGCATGGTACAGAAAGGGCCTGGGGTTAAACTGGAGCAGGCAGCTGCACTAATACACACACAGTAAGTAGACAGGCATTAATTGGGCACCTACCTTGAGCTACTGCTATCTTATTACGCATTTACTGTGTGCAGGGAACTAGTCACATGATCTCACTTAACCCTCACTATGAGTCTATGGTCTATAAGTTTTATTATTTCAGTTTCACAGGTTCAGAAAATAACTGACTGGAAACCATTTTAGAGGTGAAAAACACTAAATAGTTGAGTGGCACCAGTGATTTCCAGGCTGATCTGTATATCACAAACGCTGGGATACTCTTTCAAAGTATGGTGACGTCACTGGGCCAAGTCACCCAGCTAGCAAAATGGCCAGGCTGAGATTCACACCTTGTAACCACTATGCCACCTGGTCTTTGCGAGGTATGGCATAGCATCCAGAGTTGGGGGAGCACCTCTAATGCTCTGAGGTTGATATCATGAAGGAGACCTTGTCTTCCCACAGACCGCCACTCCCAATACGCCCCCCAGACCCAGCACCCCAAGACTGATCTCACCAGCAGTCCTGAGTTTGTACCATGTATTTATTTATCCCGTGCATATACAATAAGTTCGTAGTTATGGAATATTAGAGTTGGAAGGCATCCAAGAAATGACCTGGTTCAACCCTCTCTCTTTATTTATTTATTTTTTTTTTGTGGTACGCGGGCCTCTCACTGTTGTGGCCTCTCCCGTTGCACAGCACAGGCTCTGGACGCACAGGCTCAGCGGCCATGGCTCACGGGCCCAGCCGCTCCGCGGCATGTGGGATCTTCCCGGACCGGGGCACGAACCCGCGTCCCCTGCATCGGCAGGCGGACTCTCAACTACTGCGCCACCAGGGAAGCCCCCCTCAACCCTCTCTTTGACAAATGAGGAAATGGACACCCAGAGAAGTAAAAGGACTTTCTTAGGGGCACACATCTAAGTGGTGCCTCTAGTCCTAACTCTGACTTATCTCTGCTAGAACTGGACCCCAAATTCTTTGGCTTCTAGCTCACTTTCCATTTTTCCTCTCTAGGTTTCATTCTCCCGAGTTCCATTTCATTCTTCTAAGAACAATTATTAGTCCCAAAAGAGAAAGAAGGCAAGTCTGTCCCCTAAAGATTTTATTTCCAATATTCAAGGGATTATTGCAAATGACAATAAGTAATATTAAGTTATTAAAGCAACCCCATGTAAAATGAAAAGTCATCTCTCAGAAACTGGCTGCAAGATCATTTTTCAGAAATTAAAGAAAAAAAGACTAGAACAGGGCAGGAAAATCACAATCAATCCAAACTGAACACATGTAAGGTCCAGCACTTAGCCAAAGGAGGCAGAAATAGCCAATTTCTTTCAATTACGCCCCATTTTCCATCCCTTAAACTGGATGAAGACTGTCATTTTATTGGCTTGTCAACCTTTAAGAAACTTGACGCAGCTCTTTATTTATTCAATTATCTCCCCAGCTCCAGCACTTAGCCAGAGAAAAGCATGTGGCCCAGCTAACTCACTTTTCCCCCTAGGGCTCCTCTATTTATACTTCATTGCCCAAGAAGCTTCTCATTTCTCTATTTCGTTACTTTTCATTTTCTGACGTCCCTAAGGTCCACGCTCATACCACCTCTCCAAGCATGCGGACTCTGGAGTCAGCCTGAAGTTAGATTTTAAGCCCAGCAGAGCCATAAACTATATAGGTTGCCTTGAATATTTGAGCTTTCTGAGCCTCAGTTTCCCAGTCTATAAAATGGGGTTACTAAAATGGCACATGACTTTTGTGAGAAACAAATAAGATTATGTGTGTAAATTCACCAGCACATAGTAAGCCCTCACTCAGTAAATGCTGGTTTTGTCCCCCATGACACCTGGCGTGACACACATATAATCATCCCTTTAGCTCAGGCTACCTTACTAGTTAATGTTCAGAGTACCACGAAAGATTCCAGGCACTTTAAGACTTAGAGGACCCAAAGGGTAAGTAGTTATCAAAAAATAAATAGGAAAGTCATGTTCCTTTTTAAAAAATCAGAATTGGGAATCCTAAGAAATAGGACTAGAGATGGGGTTGAAAAAGAACTCAACTAAAGGCATTGAGAAGTTCTGTAGAAAGAAATCTGCATCCCTTGCATTTTCTAACTTATTTGGCCACAGAAACTTTTGTCAAGTAATACCTCTTTTTTTTTTTTTTTTTT
>NW_006774244.1:294337-313774 GCF_000442215.2 Lipotes vexillifer | reverse complement strand
TTTTTTTTTTTTTTTTTTTGCGGTACGCGGGCCTCTCACTGCTGTGGCCTCTCCCGTTGCGCAGCACAGGCTCCTGACGCGCAGGCTCAGCGGCCATGGTTCACGGGCCCAGCCGCTCTGCGGCATGTGGGATCTTCCCGGACCGGGGCACAAACCCGCGTCCCCTGCATCGGCAGGCGGACTCCCAACCACTGCGCCACCAGGGAAGCCCCCGAGTCCTGATCTTTTTTTAACATGTGACTGAAGTAGAAGTTAAGGACTACATTCTTACACAGCTCCATCTCCAGTCACATGTATGACCTTGAGGCAATCCTCAAGACTCCACCTCTCTAGATTTCTGAGGTTCCAGCTATGCAATGAACAGGGTATACGTGATAGCTAATCTTTGGGTCTCCCAACATGCACATGAGGTAATCTGGGTTTATTATTTCATAAAGACTTAGGTTCTGAAGTCCAATTCTTGGGTTGGACTCCTGGGTCTATCACCTACTGTGTGACCTTGAGCAAGTTACTTAACCTCTCTGTTCCTCAGTTCTCTCATCTGTCAAATGAGATTAAATCAGAGAACAACTGTTTTGAAGGGTTTCAAGTGCTTGATAAGTGTTAGTTTCATTATTATTCCCATTAGCCTTGTTGCAAAGTGCTGCCCAAGAGGTTACAAATCCCAAAATGCCCTGGTTTCTGGACAGAGCTGACCTCTCACCCACAAAGCTCATTCCCTCCTCCCCTTCTCTCCTGCCTCCTCCCCACTCCCTCCAACTCCACCTCCCACCCCCTTTTCAGCCTCCCAGTCTGAATCCCTCAGAAAGGAGTCTCCAACAAGCCTAAATGGAAACCACCCTGCCCGAGGATAGACGGGCTGACCTCTCAGAGCTGGACCAGGCTCACAGTGGCCAGCAGAGCCACTCAAGGTCGGGGGCAGCAGCAGGGACAGCAGAGAGATTGGCCGAGGCACCAGCCCATTCACTAACAGCTGGCACCCTGCCTGTCCCCAGCCCCTGGGCCTCTGGGGCCATTGTGAGGGAAGAGACCTCCTGCTCTGCTGAGCTCAGCCACCTGGACCCCAGAGCTGCCCCCAGAAGGGTCTCACACCACCAGGGGGGTTTCACTGCTGCAGCTGGACCAGGGAGAACCTGGTGCGGGGTGGGGAGGGGGAGGAGGGCACGAGGATGGGGGCGGGGAGGTGGACAACAGGTAAACACTAGGGTTTTCACCAAGAGCTGGGGCTTTTTACCTGATGATTAAGAGGGAGTGCTGGGGAGGGGAACAGGTGAGCTCAAACAAGGCTGCATCACCGTGCCACCCCCCCGCCCCCCACCCCATGTCACCTGGCCCCTCTGTGCCTCAGCTCACTGAAAGGACCAAGTGAAATGATACGTAGAAAACTCTTAGAAGACATGGCAATAAACTCCCAAGAAATCTTAACTATTATTATCAGCAGTTATTCAAGCATGCCTCACAATCCTCTGAGATAGCAATTATTACCATCTCCATTTTCCTAATGGAAAATTTCCATTTTCACAGAGCTCATATTTGGAGCCTGGTTTCGAATGCAGCTTTGCCCCCAGCGTCCACACTGTTGCAAAATCACCCTCTGCCTGGGGGTTTCAGACTGCCCTTCTTTAGCACATTCTTCTCTGGTGGAGAAAAGAAAACTATAAAGTTTGTCCATTCAGGCGTTATCTGGGATGGGCCAGGCACTGACTATAGGGTCAGAGATACAGTGGGAAGCAAAGGAAGTCATGTCTACCCTCATGGAGCTTATGGTCTGGGACTGAGACACGCAGATCAAACCAGCAGGGGTGAGAGAGTGTAATTCCTACATGAGGTGAACAATCCAGAGCTGTGCCATCCAAGATGGTAGCCACTTGCCACAAGTGGCTATTTTGATTCAACTTTGAATTAATTAAAAGTAAACAAAATGAATAATTCGGTTCTTCAGTCACACCAGCCCATGGGGCTAGTGGCTACCTTACTGCTCATCACAAATAGAGAGCATTTCCATCATGATAGAAGCTTCTATCAGAGAGCACTGCTCAAGAGGAAAGGAACCAAAACTATGAGTTCTGGGGGTTCAGACACCTAGAGGCTTCCCTTAGGAAGTGGCATTTGATTTGAGACTGAAGGATGAGGAAAAATCCAGAAAGCTGGGGAAGGGCAGGAAAGCATGGTAGGCAGGGTAACAACACCCATGGAACAAGCCTGTGTGGGGAGGGAACTATGTGACTGGAATGCAAAGAGAGGGACTGGAGTGGTTAGGAGTGGAGACTCCAAGGGGCTGGCTGCCTGACTTGAATCCCAGCTCTGATTCATCTTAGCTGTGTGATATTGACAAGTTCCTTGACTTCTCTGTGCCTCACTTTCCTCACCTGTAACGTGAGGACAGTAAAAGTACCTCCCTCCCAGGGCTGTCTTGAGGATAGTCAGAGCCTGGCATACGTTTAGCCCTAATATGTATGTTTCCTGTTATTATTCCTGACACAAAATGAGGACAGGCAGATAGACAAGAGTCAGGCTATTCAGGCCTTGTGGGCCCTGGAAAGACTGTTGGTCTGTAACCTGAAAGCACTGGGAAGCCTGAAGGGTTTTAAACATAGAAGGCAGAGGGTTACTGTGGGCAGTGGTGGCAGCAGCTACTACTCAACACCTGCCAGGTATTGGAACATGAGACAGTGAACCCAGTATCGCCAGACCTTCCAATTTTCCAAAAGAAGCAGGAAATTCAGACTTTTTGATGTAAAATATCTTATCTTCTAAAAATAGGCCTCTTATTCCCCAATTTTTTAATATTTTGAGGAACAAACCAACCACCTGCTAGGACTTCTGGTCTACCTGCTAGTCTGGTCTATCTGTGACTCCCAAAACCTCCATAAACCAAAGTCTATAACTAAAGCCACGTCACCTGGTGAGCCAGTTGGCTCCAGGAAGAAACCAATAGATTGCCTAGAACACAAGTGGCACATCAGAAGAGTCACCAAATTAAATCTGATCCAAATGGTTATACAACTGGGCTGGAGGCCCTCAGGGCCTGAGCAAAAGGGCCCAGTGATAAGAACGTGCACAAGCTTCACAGCCCTTTTCTTTTTATTTTTTAACCTTTTGGTGGTAAGAAAGAAAATATATGAAAACCTATATTCTCTTCTCTCTTCAATTGTTAAATGAATGTATTCTCTGCCTCTCCATAGAGTCTGTGGTCCTTTCACCCAAAAAGTATAGGGAGCAGGGGTTCATTTGGGAGGTCTGTGGTTCATGTCATTTCCTGGTGCCAGGTTATAAAGCAAAACCGCTTAATTAGGACATGGTATAGGGTGGGAGAGCAAGAAAGTCCAATAAAGGAGAAAGACTGGTTTCATGAATAAAAATGTTTAAATGAAAGCCTGAGGACTGAGAAAGGATCAGGTATTTTAGGTTCTCATTCTTGACATCTTAAACTTTATTAACCATTGCTTTTTATATAGAATTTTTCTTCCCAAAATACTGAATGTCTAATGTATACTAGAAACTGGGACACAGAGCCCTGGGTCCCATCCTCAGGTAACTTACAGTCAACTAGTTGGTGATTACCATTCCTCCACATTAAGAGAGAGACCCAGCTAAACACTTGCTCTAGGTGGTAAAACATTTGTAACAAAGAAAATAAAGAAAAATCTGACTGGCTTGAGCATCTTATTAACCACCCCCCTTCCCCATCCACTCCCCTAATCAGGGAGGAAAGGTGGGCATTGGACTCTTTAGGGAAGATTTTATGAATACCAGGAAAGTGTAGAAACTCTCTCTTTAGAAAGAGGCTTCTGGCACTTCTTCCAGTACTAGACCTCCAAGGGTCAAGCTCAGCAAGCAGCAATTTATAAGCACTAGATTTACTCTCTAAGAAGGGCATGGATTTTATTGGGTGAAGTATGCCAGTTTGGGCTGGCACCAGGGGATGAGGCTGAGGGCTGCCAGCAGAGGTCCATCTTCCCCCATCACCCCCACCCCTCCTATAAGTAGATGTTGGGAGGGCAGGTTATGGGCTGCTTGAGGATGCCTGTATGTCTTGGTCCAGCTTTGAGAGCAGAAGATATAGAGACAAGATACATGATACAGAGACATAGACAAAATGCTTCCAGATCTTAGGTCAGGGCCATCTAAATCAGACTAGAGCAGAGTTATTAACTTGCAGTCTGTAGATTGAACTTAGGGGCTCCCTGAACTTGGACAAGAAAAAATTTTTATCTTAATTTTCACCAACCTCTAACTGAAATGCAGAAGGCCCTTCTATTAGGAGTGTAGGCAACACAGTGGCATGAGTGGTACCTGTGACTTTACAATGAATTATAATCCCAAATATTCTCGTATCATATTTCATTTGTGGCAGAAACCTTGAAATAACACTTATTTGCATCACGACATCAAAACAGTGGTAGTTATTAGACTCGCTGCTGGATCTTGTTATCTAATACATTAATAAGAAGCATATAGATCACTATATCACTAACTTTTTTTTCAGTGGGGTCCAAGGCATTAAAAGATTAAGGGCCCTTGGACTATGGGATGCAGGTGTGGTCTTTTAAAGGATCAGTTGCTGAAATTTAAAGGGCATGAATTAAAGCAGACAAAAGAAAGGGGCAGGGGAAAGGCATTTCAGCCTAGGAAACAGCATTTGGAAAATCACATGCTTTTCAGGTACAATAGCTGTTTGGTGAGGCTGCTGAGGACCTCCTAAGCTGTGGAGAGCTGAGGGAGGCAATTCAGAGGGTGAGAGTGTAGTTGGAAGCCTATTCACCTTGGCGTCACCATCACAGAGGGCCCCAGCTTCAGGCCTCTGATCCTAAATCTTCTAATGAGATTATATCCCCATTGAACTTCTCACACATGTGTTGAAAGTGTTAATTAACCAAAACGTTTTTTGTTTTTTTTTAAAATAGATTTATTTATTTTATATTTATTTATGGCTGTGTTGGGTCTTCGTTTCTGTGCGAGGGCTTTCTCTAGTTGCGGCAAGCGGGGCCACTCTTCATCGCGGTGCTCAGGCCCCTCACTATCGCGGCCTCTCTTGTTGCGGAGCACAGGCTCCAGACGCGCAGGCTCAGTAGTTGTTGCTCACAGGCCTAGTTGCTCCGTGGCATGTGGGATCCTCCCAGACCAGGGCTCGAACCCCTGTCCCCCGAATCGTCAGGCAGACTCTCAACCACTGCGCCACCAGGGAAGCCCCAAAACATCTTTTTTTTTTTTTTAAAAACCCAGTATTCCTAACCTTACTTTGACATGTCTTCATTTGGCTTCAAGGCACCTCTCTTGACTTCTGAGGAAGTGAACCTGGCCAAGAGGGAAGGACTTACTGAAGATGGGGAGGAAGATAAGGTCAGCAAAGTGAATGAGGACCAGATCAAAAAGTTGGGATTTGGTCCTGAAAATTATAGGGGGTGGGAGTGGGGTAATTTTTTTTCACTGTCGTACAAGTGACATAGTAAGTATAATGCTCACTTGCTGATTTCCCTCCCAACAGACATCCCCTTTCTCCTGGCAGTAGTAGCTCAGATTTCTTTAGGAGAACCACCTCTCTACAACTCTTAGAAGTAGAGGGAGGGCATGTGACCCAAACCCAGCCAGTCAGAGCACAGAATTCCCCAAGCCACAGTTATTGATTTAGAGGTAAGCTTATCACAATAATTCTATCCTCCTGACTTCACAGGGATTGTTTCAGGAATATTCACCCAAGTTGTTCCACTCAAAGTGACTCGGGATTTGTGCAAGCACTATTGGTAAAAGAGTGCCCTTTTTAGGCTAGATTGGACCTAGAAGGGTTTAAACCTAGAGAAGGTGGTTAAAATAGCTATCTTACTACCATAGAAAGCCTGAAACTAATGCAAAAAATGAGAAAGCAGGAAAGCAGAGTCAAGAGATAGAGAGACATGGAGTCCCGATGATAATATTGCACCTCTGGGTAAAGCTGGACCAAATTTATCCTGGACTTCTTAGTTAAATAAACTTTAAACTCCTTTCTCTGTTTTTTTTTTTTTTTTTTTGGTCTTTTGCCTGTTGAGTTGGGTTTTCTTGAACTTGCAGCCAAAAGAGCCCTAATGGAGACAATCAGATCTAGTTTTAGCATGGGCATGCCATCTGTTCGGAGGGGAATGACCAAGAGGCTCCTGCACTGGAGGCAGGAAGACCCAGAACTTCAAAGCTAGAGACTGTACTAACCCACTTTCTCTAAGAAAGGCTTCCATAACAGACAGCCACAAGCTTCCAATGGTCTACAGCAACCAAAATTCATTTCTCATTCATGTTGCTTGTTGGCTGCGGGTGGACTGTGGCCCTGTGGCTCCACTCCAGATGTCTTCCCCATTCCAGGATCCCCAGGATTATAATTTCTTAGACTTTGTTTGATCATCCCTAACCTGCTCTCTGTTCTCACTAAATGCCTGGGAGAAACCAGCTCAGATAATGATTCTGGAGAATTTTCTCTTTTGCCCTGACCATCATCCAGCAATCAGTGCAGGGAAACATACTGTGCGAGTGAGCGGAAGGGAGCAGAGGACTGTGAACATCTCACCTCACTCGCCAAAGTGGAACTTCAAGGAAGCAGCCAGGGCGCAGGGAAGAGCTCTAGACTGGGACACAAGAGACCTGGGTCCTCGCCCTCACTCTGCCACTGGTGACCCACGTGACTGCGAGCAAGTTACTTTAATCCGGGACTCAGTTTCTCTATCTGTCAAGTGAAGTGCTTGAATCAAATCACCTCCAAAGTCTTTTTTTTTTCAAGTTTTTTTTAAATTTATTAATTAATTTATTTTTTGGCTGTGTTGGGTCTTTGTTGCTGCACGCGGGCTTTCTCTAGTTGTGGCGAGTGGGGGCTACTCTTCATTGTGGTACACGGGCTTCTCATTGCGGTGGCTTCTCTTGTTACGGAGCACGGGCTCTAGGCGCTCGGGCTTCAGTAGTTGTGGCTCATGGGCTCTAGAGCACAGGCTCAGTAGTTGTGGCGCATGGGCTTAGTTGCTCCACAGCATGTGGGATATTCCCGGGCCAGGGATCAAACCTGTGCCCCCTGCATTGGCAGGCGGATTCTTAACCACTGCACCACCAGAGAAGTGCTACGTTGTTTTGGTTTGGTTTGGTTTGGTTTTTAACGTGGACCATTTTTAAAGTCTTTACTGAATTTGTTACAATATTGCTTCTGTTTTATGTTTTGGTTTTTCGGCTGTAAGGCATGTGGGATCTTAGCTCCCCGACCAGGGATCAAACCCGCACCCCCTGCATAGGAAGGCGAAGTCTTAATCACTAGACCGCCAGGGAAGTCCCACCTCCAAAGTCTTGACAGTGGATCCTGTTACTGTTCCAATCAGTCACTGCCTTTCTCGTAAGCGGATTAAACATCCCTGCCCATTGCCACACAGCTTTTGGTGCTTCCATTGATGTTGGGCTTGGGCAGATGTGACAGAGCCACCACTGAGCAGAAGCTTTTAGAGCCATCGTGTGGTTCAGTTACTGCTCTGTTACATTCTGCCATGAGACTAATAGAAATAGAAACTGTTCCTCAGTTATAATTCTGCAACATTTTAAAAAAATGGATTTAGATTTGGAATTGGGGGTTTGGGGCTCCTTCCTTTTATTGTGACTTGATTTTTTTTTACCACGTTTTAATGCCACAGAGGAGAAGATAAAGTAATAGTTCTTGAATATCTAGAAGGTGTTAGACACTGATAGATTTGATATATGTGCTAACTTTATTGTATTAGCTTTCCTGGGTAATTAGGAATTTTTAAAAATATTTCTGAAGTGACATGCTTCTTTCCCCTCCCTAATTCCTTTTTGTAGAACCTCTGAGGTCACACAAAATATAAGAGAAGCCCTATCATCGCATGGTACTACTATCTTAGACTTCTGAACAGCCAAATATTCCATATAACATATTTCAGACACTAACCATAGACATTAAGAATTTTGGACAAGTCACAGTCTGAAAAACTCATTTACCTTGGTGCCACCAGGACTGATCTTCCAGATCTGGGCAGGGCATTTGAGTTTGTGCTCAGCCTCCCAATGTCCTGGGATTCCACTGGACCCAGAGACCTGCATCCTGTCCCAGAATCACTTCCAGCAGGGACTCCCTCAGTGGAGTCAGGCAGGAACCTTCTCCAGTCTCCCTAGCTGGACCTCTAAGTCTCTGATCCAGAAAGAGAGGGTAGACCATGCAACCAGTAATGGTTACCAGCTGAGGGAAATGGATACATTCTATACCCTTCACTGGCCCTCACTGTATCTTTGCCTCTCTTCCTACTGTCTCCCCTCCAGCTCTGTTGTCTCTATTTTAATTTCTCCCAGAGTCACCATCAGTTCTAAGTGTCTCTCTCTACCAAATTTTTTCATCAACTGGTACATTAGCTCATCCAACCCTCAGGATAAGCTCTGTGTGATGGATACTGTTAGCTCCATTATGCAGATAAGGAAGTGAGGCTCAGAAAGGAAACTGATCGATTTTGGCCACACAGCGGTGGAACCAGCCTTTGAAACCACACCTGGCAGATTCCAAAGCCATAGATGCTGAAATTCATTCATTCATAGATAGGATAGAGTCCCTACCATCTCCAAATGGAAATAAATGGTCAATGAGACCCACTCCTCATGTAGTTTATTCCAAAATCACTCAACAGATATTGCCTGAGTTCCCACCAAGTGCCTGGACCATAGTGGTTTATAAGCTACTAGACAAATTCCCAAGCAACTAACAGTACGATTGGGTAAGTGCTACAGTGATGGTAAGTCAAGGGGTGATAACAGAGGGAGTAGGTGAGATCCACCTTCTCCACCACCTGCATTGTACTGGGTTTGACAAACCTTGGAATAAGCCTACCCAACCCCACTCTCTCCTCTCCGATTCCAATCGTCCCCTTCCTTAACGGCTCATCAAAAGCAAGGGACCTGCAGGGATTTAGGATATGCTGGCCTTTGGCCTATCCTCTTCAGCTATAGAAAACCATATTGGAGCAGTGCCTTAGGCCAGGATTAATTTCTGTCCAAGAAGTCAGGCAGTGTACTTGCAGCTCAGTCGTGGGAGGGTGCAGGGAGAAAGTCTGAGATGGTTCTGGAGAAATCCAGAGGTGGTTCTGCAGTCAATTACTGATGGTGAGTGAAAAATGAGGTCAGGTCCCTGACAGCAAGGCCCAAGAGAAGCAGCAAAATACCACAGAACTCCCATTCTCTGTGGCCCTGAGGACACAGCGTCTAAAAATAGACACACAATACCACTGGATCTGCTGTGGATTTCACAACTGCTGGCCCAGCACAAAATGTTTGGCTTGGGCCAAGTCAGGATGCAATGAAAACCAGCCGGGAAGCTGAGCATGACCAAGATCAACATTCACCAGGACAACAGCAGCCCCTCCGTCCATCAGGACTGGACCGTGAAAGCAAAGTTACCCACTGCCCTCGGTTCTTGTTCAGCTTACAGAAAACTTGCCTCACATGCCAGGGACTTTCTAAGACATTGCATTTCAGGGACACTGGGGTGGAGGTACTGGTGGGAGTTTGCCCTGAGAACTGGAAAATTAGTGAGCAATGTCCATAATTTCATTGTAAGGCGAAACACACTACAAGCGTGGGATGTGGCTGGATGGGATAAGAAAACATTTTAAAGAGAAAATAATTACAAACACATGAGAGGGAGAAAGCGTATGGCCCAGGCTAGAAATGTGTAAGAAAATAAAAGGAAAACAGGAAAAGATTTGGCATTATACTTGTGGGCTTAAAACCCATTTTAAAGTTGACAATTCTACTCTACTGGCAAACCTCTATTTTTATAGTTCATGAGATATTATTTACTAAGTAGGTAGCATGTGCCAGAAGCTACTCTTAACTCTTTCCATGTATTATTTCATCTAAACCTCATACCAACCTTGGGGCAAATACTAAGAATATTCCCATTTTTCAGATAAGGTAAGCAATTTGGACCCTTTAAAGCCTGAACAGACCTTAGCAATCATCTTAGCCAGTGGTTCCAAAGCTGACTGGTATATCAGAATTATCTAGGAAACCCTTCAGAATCTGGAACCCTATTCTAGATACCACCACCCTCAGTTGGAACAAGAATAGGAGAGGGTCCAGGAATCTGTGTTTACAGAGCACCCCAAATGATTCTCATGTACAGCCTTGTTTGGAATCTACTTGCCAATCCAACTGACCTCTTCATTTTCTAGATCAGAAAACTGAAGCCCAGAGAGTTCTAGTGACATGCTCAAGGTAATCAGCCTGCTGGCAGCAGAATCAGGCCTAGAACCCAGGGCTTGCAATATGGCGCTCTTGCCATCATATCATACTTTCCTCACTGGATCCTAAATGGGGGAAAGGTGGTTTCTTTCTCTCCCACTGAATCACTAGATTTGGCATCACATTCACCCAACTCTTGCCCACACCCTGAGTTCAACTCAATTCAGTGCAATTAAACAAAATTTTGCTGAACACCTGCTGTGAGCTACACACTGTCCTTGGTGCTAGGAATCCCACAGTGAAGGAGACTAACACGCACTCTTGCCCTCATAGAGCTTAAAGAGCAGCAGAAAAGAACCATCCTTTAAAAGGTAACCAGATTCCTGAATGAAGTGAAATCAGTCGAAAGCAACTTTATTTTCTCATTGCTGCCTCTTCAAACCTGCTCTATCTTCCTATTCCTTGGAAATCTTAGGTATCTTCAATGGATCCTATACTTATTCTGGCCACTCTCAGATATTAAAGAATAATCTCACGTTCTGGGTAATTTATAAAGTCCCACTTAGTCAAATGGCAAAGTTCCAATCTTTCATCCAGTTAAAAAGTCCTCCCCCAGCCTCATCTTGGTACTGGCTCAGGCTGGGAAGCTGCAATAGGGAAAGGGATTGTATGGGCTCCTTTGCTGACCCTTGCCTTTCTTCCCCACCCACTGTTCCGCTGGCAGGAAGGAGAGGTGAGAGAGGTAATGGAGGTGAGACGGTCGTATGGAACCAGGGTCATCTGTACTGGTCGAATGTCCTCATTAATGCAGATGTGCAAACACTGGTTCTTTCTCCCACAGGGACTTCCTCTCCACTCCCTTCTGCCATTGATGGGATTGGTCTCCTGTAATTCCCTGATATGGGCCATGCCTTCCCCAGCTGACCTCTCAACCCCTCACTTCCAGCCATCTCTCCTATTCAGACACTCTATTGGAGTCACCTTGTGCCTCACAAGGGATCTCTTGGATGGAGACCCCTCTCAAGATAACTCAAGTTTGGCTCCTCCTTCTTGGGACAATACTCAGGCTCCCATTGCCATTGGGAGGACTGTTCATACCAGCGTGGCCCTTCTTCCTCTTTCTTTTTTATTTATTTGTTTGTCTGTTTGTTTTTGGCTGCATTGGGTCTTCGTTGCTGCACGCAGGCTTTCTCTACTTGCGGCAAGTGGGGGCTACTCTTCGTTGCAGTGCATGGGCTTCTCATTGCAGTGGCTTCTCTTGTTGCGGAGCACAGGCTCTAGGCACGTGGGCTTCAGTAGTTGTGGCTCGTGGGCTCAGTAGTTGTGGCTCACGGGCTCTAGAGTGCAGGCTCAGTAATTGTGGCGCACAGGCTTAGCTGCTCCGCGGCATGTGGGATCTTCCCGGACCAGGGCTCGAACCCGTGTCCCCTGCATTGGCAGGCAGATCCCTAACCACTGCGCCACCAGGGAAGTCCCTTTCTTTCTCTTTCTCATCAAGGCAATTCCAGTCTGACTCTCTCTTTAGACACTCCAGGCGTAGTTGTGCACCAGTCACTAAGTCCCTTCAATGCCAGGGACTTTTCCAAGTGATTCTCAGATGTCCTCCACATCTGGTTCCAAGGAAGGAGAGAGAAGCATGCCCCTTCCTCTCCACACTCTGACTACTCACTCTCCAGTCTCTCTTTCTTGATCCCCACTCCCACCCCATTGTTTGTCTTCCATGTGTCTTAGCTCATGTGGGTGATGAGCTAAGAATTTTTTTAAACAAAAACTGATTTCACAATCTCTTAGCATGTACTACACAGATGGTCTCAACCTTGGGTACTTTGCCAAAACACCAAAAGTCAAATGTAACCTCCTGTTACACGAGAAATTACAAACTCAGAGTGCCAAGGGAACATACAGCAAGGGCATCTGGGGCCAGCCCACTTTGGTTTACTAAGATATTTCCCTCACAGCCCTCAGCTGAGGAACCAAGTCCCTCCTTTTCTAGGCCTCAATAGAGACTGGCTTTCCAGAAGACAAATGAGTAGGTCTTTGCTAGAGCGCACAATTCACCCATCCCACTCCACCAAAATAACCGCTGCTTTGCATTGTACAGTACAGATTTAACTTTATACACATGTGGACGCTATATAAATCTGTCCCTATCTTTAAAATCATAGATTGTAAATACCTGCGAAGGTAGTCGAGGACGTCTCTAGAATGATGATGACGGTGATGATGCTGCTGGTGCTGATGGTGATAATGATGACAATAATATTGACGATATCAGTTAACAATGACGATAATGATTAGGGGTGAAGAAGCAAAGAGAAATGATTGACTCATACTTCCTATCACTTCTAACTACTTAACGTATTGTCCAGCCTTCTAGATCCAACTCAAAAATCTAACACTTCCATCAATACCATTCCAAAGATGTGAAATATCTTATTGAATACCTTCTCTGTGTTGAAGAGCACATTGTAGTAGCCAGCCTCCAAGATGGTCCCCAATGACCTTCATATTCTGGTATTCACACCTTTGTGCAGTTCCCGTCCACACTGAGTAGGGCTGACCTATGTTACCAAAAGAATTTTGTGGAAATGGTGTGTGACTTTTTTGAGTCTAGGCCATTTTTTTTAAAACTGCAATTTCTACCTTGATCTCTCTTTGAACATTCACTCAGTAGAAAGTCAGCTATCACGCTGAGAGGACATAAGCAACCTTCTGGAGAGGTCCACACGGTGAGGAACTGAGGTCTCCTGCCAACAGCCAGCTCAGACCTGTCAGCCATATGCACAAGCCATCTGAGAACAGGGTCCTCCAGCTTCAAGTAAGCCTTCAGACAACTGCAGCCCCAGCTGACACTTTGATTTTAACCTCATGAGGGAACTTTAGCACCCAAGGTAAACAGCTCCTGAGTTCCTTACTTACAGAAACTGTGTGAGATAATAAATATTCATTGCTGTTTTAAGCTGACAACTTTTGGGATAATTTATGACATAGCAATAGAAAACTAATATATTACGATGGTTAAAAGCATGGCTCTATAATTACAGTGCCTGGATTCAAATTTCATCTCGATCACTGATTACTGTGTGATTTGGACAAATTATTTAATGTCTCTGAATCTAAGTTTCCTCATCTGAAAAATGAGGAAACAAGAATACTTGCTTCATCGACTCAGAGAAGATTCAGTTAAATGAGATGAGCCAGTAAGACACCTAGCACAGGATGTGGCATAAACAAGGCACCAAATAAATATTAGTTATTATTGTTAAGCCCTGCAGCAGCTTTCCTGATATCCCACATGAAATGAACCCTTCCTTCTCTGAATTCTGAGAGTGTTTGCTACTGTTTTGTCAAAACAGAAAGGGAATGGGAATGGAATTGACATTATCTGACCATGAGTTACTTACTATACTGGGGACTTGACATATATTATCACATTTGATCTTTGCATAGTCCTAGGAATGTAAAGGAGTTACAACAAAGGCATTTAAGTCTTGTTCAATCTAATATGTTGACATGTGTGGCTTGCTCAGCAGATCTATCAGGCTAGCTTGGCAGAAGTTGATTTGCATGAGGGACCGAGGAGACCCCTAGGAAACAGACTGCTTAAGAAGCAAAGATTTTTAAAAAGCAAACATCTTACTGTCACCTGGTATGACAGATGAAAGATAACCATAAATTCTTTGACACTTTACCCATTGAGAGGTGGGACCTATTTCACCTCCGCTGACTCTGGGAAGGCCTGTGACTATTTGACAGTAGAGTACAGTGAAAGTGATGCCATGCCAATTCTTGGTCTAGCCCTCGAAGAGGACTCATAACTTCTTCTTAAGGTCTCGGAGCCTCCAGATCAGATTAGTCATAAGACCTATGTCACCACTAAGTGATTCTAGTTCATACCATGTGGAGCAGCAGAATAAAACAGTATTGCTTTAAGCCACTAAGTTTTGAGGTAGGTTTTTATGCAGCATAATATATATCTGGGACATCTGGGGTCCACATATCCCGAAGTGTCTATAGATAGAACTCAGGGAGTCCAAAAATTTGGAGAAGAAAAACATGCATCTTTATTTTCACTAACCTAGAACTGAAATGTAACATATTTTTCATTTAGAGTGTAGGCAGCAAACCACAGTAGTATTAGCTGCATCTATGACTGACACTGAGAAGTGATTTATGGGCTTTTCCAAACCACCAAATGGGTTCAGAATGTGTGTACATGTGAATGTGTGCGTGCACAGACACACACACACAGCTTAAGAGCAATGGAAGAGAGTGAAAGCACAGCAGAGAGGGTCCAGAGTGATAGGCCAGTGTTATGGGGAGAGGGTTGATTCTGGGCACGAGGTCCTGTCCCTAAACTGTCTCTGACTCATGCCTGAGACCCAGAAACAAGGGGGCTGCATTGAAAGTCATTGAGGAAGCTGTTTATTGACATAACTGCAAGACCTTAAGAGTCTACAGTGGCACAGATGCAGCAGTGCAAACAGAAGCAGACAACCCAACAAGAGCCAGAGAAAAAGGAGAATGTGGCCAACATCTCTGGGTGGCTACAAGGACTCTGTGAACACAGGATTGATTTGGGGGGAGCTGTTTGGAAATCATGAAGGAGAACTCTGAGCTGGTCTGTAGTTCCACAAAATTCAAGACGGAAAGAATAGACAGAGATTCTTTGGGACAATTTAGTGACACCATTTTTCTCTCATGGGTTATATGACACAGGCAAAAGTATTACCCTTTTGCAGGGACCCCAAAAGTTTCAATCACTTAACAGAAGGCATCCAGGCAGTAAGTAGTAGAATTAGGATTCGAACTCAGGTCTGCCTGGCTCCAGAGTGCAGGTTATTTCCACAAAGTTGGTCCAGCCTCACGTCCTATGATTCCTTCTCAAATATTCTTGATCTCCTTAAGCACATCATGAGTTCCCAAACATCTGTGTCTTTGCTCACTTTGTTCCCCTTGCTGAGGGTTCCACCCCACTCCCTCCTAACCCAACTTCCGCCTCTGAAAATCCCCTTTCATATGAAACTTTTTCTCAGTCCATCAGAATTTATTGTTCTCTATGTTTCCTTAACCCTTCATTCATTATAGATTGTATCACATTGTAAGATTTGGCCTATTTGTCTCCCTGATTAGATAAACAATAGAATTATTGCTAATAATAATAGCTAACATTTACTGAACACTTGCTAGATACTATTCCAAAGACCTAACAGTTAGGTCATTTTAATAACAACGACCCTATAAGATAGGTCCTAGTATTTTTGTGTGTGTGGGTGGGTGTCCTGCAAATGATATTCCCAGGGCTGCTCCTGCTTTATTCACTGAATTACCCCTCAACCTGCAGGGCAACTTTCAAGATCCTTCTCAGGAATGTCATATCAGCTACAAATAATTCTGACAATGCATATTACCATTCTGTAACTCAAAGCTACTTTGAAGTGGTGTTTGAGATTATAAAACTCAAAATACAGTTGAAAATGACTGGAATCGATAACTTAGCATGAATTCATCAGAAGTGGCTGCACAGGTTGTGCACTGCACAGTTCCAGATGGTTCCATTAACACAGATGATAGTCTTAATGGTGCCCCCTAGAGTTGTACAAAGCATGGACTGCATGGCAGTATGTGGCATCCCTGAATCGAAGTGCCCAACAATCTATTTAATTTTTCCCCTGCTAAAATAGATATTCTTCTAATTGAACTGTGTTGAAATTCTAATTTAGCATTAGGACTACTTTTATTTGGTTCTTTATTTAGACTAACCTTGATTCTTCACTGGGGAACACATGAACAGAAACTTGACTCAAGTGTCACTTATTTCAAGTATTTTTCTGCTAAGCATTCAGAAATGAAATGAGAACCAAGTAAACTTTATGGTTTACAAATTTTACTTTTTCACATGGTAAGGAAAGACTAAAAGCATAGAAAGTGGCTTTGGAAATTCATTTTGTAATCACTTAAATATTACATCAAAATTTAATTTTAATTCCAAGCAGGCTTCCATATAGACACCCAGTTAGTTCTGAGTGAGATAGGTCCTACTATTATCCCTACTTTACAGACATGGAAACTAAAACACTGAGTTGGATCAACTTGCCTAAGGTCACCCAGCTATGGAGAGGGCAGATCTGGGATTTGAACTCCCCAGTTCATGTTCTTATCCACTAGGTTATAAGGCAGAGACTGTGTCTTCTCAATCTCTGCTTTCCCTGCACCCAACCCGGGGTCTGGTCCTCAGTGTACGCTCAGTAAATAATCACTGAAGGAATGACGGCAGAAATACGTCATCTCTATTTGTGCACTGCTGCACCCCAGTTCCAGGTCTGGTGTCTGGATGAATGGAAGATGCCATTTGTTGATTCGATTGACTAAATAATTTCATTTTTAGCTCTGATGCCCTGTGATGGTGAGGCAGGAACACAGAAATGAAATCATCTTCCCAGATAAGAGTTGCTATAGCTCTTGATTCCAAAGCCTCTATTCTTTTCTGGAGCCATCACATCACCACCAGCGATTTCTTTTTTTTTTTTTTTCTGGCCACACTGCGCAGCAGGATCTTAGTTCCCCGACCAGGGATTGAACCCAGGCCATGGCAGTGAAAGCACCAAGTCCTAACCACTGGACTGCCAGGGAATTCAACAATAATTTTTTAAAGCCTAACAGAACCCAAACCCTATCAAGTTTTTGGACTGACTCCCTGATACACTGGGGAGTCCAGTGAGCAAATCCAGGAGGAACTGAGTGTGTAGTCTGTGAAGTTCACGCTCAAGTTCTTTTCCAAGCCAGACCCGGAGGCCTGGTCGTGAAGCAAGCCAGTGTCCGTAAAGAACAGACTTAGCATTCTCAAGTCACTACTTCAATAAAACAATAATAAGAATGAGTTGAAAGAATAAGCGCTCTAGGCCATTATGTATGAACCCCTGGACCAGCCAGGCAGCTTCAGTATAAAATCTTCTAGGTGTCACATGTGACAGGGAAAGATGAGGTGTGAATACAGACAGAAAAGGAGGCCCACTTGGCCCTCTTGGTGTTGTCTTTTCTGGTTTTGCCAGAGGTGCTGGTCCCAGCCAGACCCACATAACAGCCCATTTTTCCTAACCTGGTTTTCATCAACCACCGAGGTCCCAGGAGCACCTTTTTACCTGCCAGGTGCACTGCTAAAGTGGGCACAGAGAGAGGAAACGGGAGGCCAGGAGGAAAAAGAATGTTGGGGTATGCAATTTGGGATTATTTTGAAATAAAACAACATAGACCATAAAGTTAAATAATAGGCCCAGCCCAGGACTGGCACCAGGTGAAATACTCAAGAGGTGTGAGTTCCCCTTCCTTCAGCTAATTACAGAGAATTAGCCCTGGCAATGCCTGTTCCCAGAACATGCCTATTTCACTGCAAAAGGGAGAGTATAAGATTCTCAAATGCTGCATTTAGTGTCCCAGTCAGGGCTAATATTCAGCCAGAATGCCCAATAAGACTGTACTGGTTGCTTATAGCAAATATTCACCCCAAGTGGATCAGGCCTTTACTTTCTACTTATGACATATTTTGAATATTACATCTGGTTCCAAATATTCATTTATTTAATAAACATGCATGAATGCCTACTGTATACCAGAACCTGACCAAACAGCAATGAAGCCTGAACCAAAAAAAAAAAAAAAAAATTGAAAATGCTCTCCCTCTTTATGAAGCTTATATTCCAATGGTTGAGACAAATAAAGCAGCACAATACGTAGTTGGTTATATGGTGATAAATGCTATGCAGAAGAAGGAGGAAAGAAGACAGCAAGTACAGGAGTACAATTTTTGAAATTTTTATTGAAATATCATACATGTACGGAAAAGTGAACAAATCATACGTGTTCAGCTCAACAAACTTTCTCCAAGTGCACATACTCAGGTAGCCAGTTGAAGACACAGAACATGACCTGTGCCTATGGGGTTCCAGTTCACAGCCAAGTTCCCCAAGATGTAGGAGTCTCTGGGGATGTTGACCAAATATTTCCAGCTCTCTGCGTCTTGGACCTGAAGACTGCACTGCTCTGCTCCCCGCTAGGTGCAGCCATTTATTTGCTCTGGCCTCTGTTGTGTGAGCAGAAGTGGCGAGGGTCATTTCTCCATGGTCCATACCAGGCTGTGGTGATTGTGGAATCCATGTGGCCGTGGAGCCTCCATCAGCCTGGGTCCTGGGGGCCTCTGATGAGCAAAACACCCCTGCTAAACCCCAGGAGGCATGTGGCATGGGGACAAATAAGTCTTCCTTTGTTAAGTCACTGAGATAAGCAGCTTGTTACCTCAGCATAACTAACCCGTCCTGACTGATAATGAAGGTGATATCTCAGGAGAGATCTGAGGAGGTAAAGGAGTGAGGCTTCTGGAAACCTGGGGGAAGAACAATTCAGAGACAGAAAATGCAAAGGTGGGTGTGAGGTGTGAGGAACAGTGTCTCAGGAGGGAACCCCCAGAAGCACTCCTTGAGACAAGGATTTGGATGTGAGTGATTTAGCTGGTAGTCAACCCCAGAAACACTAAGACGACAACGAAGAGGAGAGCCAGGGAAAGGAGGAAGCCAGTAGAGGGAGGGTTATTTCGTGAGCAGGCTACCCCTGGGGCTCAGTCCCACTGGGGGCATCGGGAGATGGTGCAGAAGAGGCCTCAGAGCTGTTCCCCTGGGGTACCAGGAGGCTGGGGTGTTTGTCCTCCAACATCGACTGTTGGCTGAGGCTGCTCCCCACGTGTTAACTCCAAGGCAGGCCAAGATCTGTGGGTACCTGTCCCTACCGGGAGGGACAGAGACTATAAACAGAGGACAAACAGCATCCGCTACAAAGAGCAAGAACAGAGGGGCTAGAGAACCAAACGTGTACATGTAACATGTATACATTACATCCAAAACCCATGGGCAACATCCCCAGATGTTATTCAGGTTCTCACCCCCTCATCCGGACCATGCAACTCCACTCCTACCTGTTATCCCTGCTCCAGCCTTTCCCTGATCGAATCCATGCTTCCTACTCAACCAGAGTGGTCAGTAGAACATGAGAATCTGACAATGACACATCCCTGCCTAAACTCCTTCGTGGTTTGCCGTCTCTGTCAGGATAAGCTCTGAGCTATTGGGGTTGGCAGACGAGACCCTGCGTCAGCCTGCCCCACCCAACTCAACACCCCAGCTCCTCCACTCACCATCTCAACGTTGATGGTCCAGCCACACCAGATGGCCGACCACCGCCTGCCCCTTGTTCTCTCAA